>NC_084466.1:160071400-160363900 GCF_027409185.1 Cynocephalus volans
TCTTAAGTCTTGCCTGGGAAGGGGTACATAGATAAAAGTCTGCATGAGGTGAGGGGAGCTGAGCTGGGACCTGGGAAGAGTGGTCCAGGGAGAAGTGGCAGGAAGTGCAAAGTCCCCGTGGCGGATGCCTGTCCCCTGTGTTCCAGAAGCTGCAGGAAATCAGGGGGCCAGAGCAGAGTGGTTAAGGAGCAGAATAAGGGGGATGAGGGCAGCCGAGGATGACCAGGCTGTGCGGGTAGGTGAAGGCATGCCGATGGGAGGGAGGACATGGTGAACGGTCTCACCCCGATGCTTTGCTGGGAACAGACAGGCAGGGGACAATGCTCGGTCCTGGATGGGCTCAGTGCCAGACTCTACTGAACCTGGATTTCCAGAAAGACATCCAAGCTGGAGATAGAAACTTGGAAGCATCTAGAAAGTATTTAATAATATAATGCCAGATATGTTTTAAAAAATTGTTCATAGGAAAAGATGAAAAAAAATCTTAATAATAGCAGATAGCAGACTTATGGCTCATTTTCTCTCCTCCTTTCTGACTTTCTGTGTTTTCCAAACTCCCTGTGTTGGGCACATACAGATTTTTAAAATTAAATTTCAGTTTTTATAGATCAGTTTTAGATTTACAGAAAAACTGAGCGGAAAGTACAGAGTCCCCATATACTGCCCTCAGCCCCGTTCCCTTACTGTTGACATCTGGCATTCGAGTAGCACATTTGTTACAACTGATGAGCCAACATTGGTACATTATTATTAACTAGTATCCACAGTTTTTATTAGGGTCACTCTTTGTGCTATACATTTTATGGATTTTGACAAATGTGTAATGACATGTACCCACCATCACAGTGTCACACAGAGTGGGTCACTGCCTACAATTCCTCTGTGCTCCACCTACACGTCCCCTCCCCTCCCAACCCCTGCACCCCTGGCAACCGCTGATCTTTCTCCTCTCTCTGCAGTTTGGCCTTTTCCAGAATGTCATATAATTGGATCCAAACATTATGTGGCCTTTTCAGACTGGCATGTTCCACATGGCAATGTGCATTTACAGTTCCTCTGTGTCTTTTCATGGTTCGACGGATCATTTCTCTTCTATTGCTGAACAATATCCCATGTCTGGATGCAACAGTTTGTCTACTCATTCACCTGCCGAAGGACACCATGGTTTTTCCAAGTTTCGATGATCATTGATAAAGCCGCATAAAATTCTGTTGCAGGTTTTCACGTGGACCTAAGTTTTCAGCTCCTTTGGGTAAATATCAGGGAGCGTGACTGCGGGATCATATGGGAAGAAAGTATTCAGCGTCTTTAAGAAACTGCCAGACTGTCTTCCAATGAGGCTGCTCCATTTTGCATCCCCAGCAGCCCCAAGTGAGAGCTCCTGCTGCCGCACATCCTTGCCAGCATTTGGTGACATCAGTGCTTTGGATTTTGTCTATTCTGGGAGGTATGTAGTAGCTTCTTAATGTTGCTATATACAGATTTAAAGTCAGAAAAAAATAAGCATATCATCTTAATATGCGTATCATCAAAATATATCATCTTAATATTAAAAACATACTACAGAAAATTTCTAAAGTAGAGTGAATGAGTGTGTGAAAATGTGCCTCTGGCCTCCCCAACTGGACATGGCTGAGCTTCTGCCATGTGGCCAGCTTCCAGCAGGCAGTCTGGCTGACAGCCACAGTCACAATGTACGCAGGGCTCTTTGTGAGATGTTACAAAGTAGACACTTCCTTTGTCATTCAATGGCCTTCAAAAGGCCAACTACTAGCTGGAGACTAATATTCCAGGGATGCACATGGCACATAAATGCTTCACATTCACTCACGCTCACCTGTTCACTCCATCACCGTAGGTGTTGCTGCTGTAAATAACCATGACAGAAACCACCGAGTGCAAACAAGCTGACATCTGCATTTGTCACCACAGGGTAGATGTCCTGGGCAAAAAGGTGTGAATAGTTTTGGGTGTGCACGTGTTTGTGTAATGAGATAATTTTGTGAATGGTTCAATACATCGTTTCTAACTTGGTGTGGTTTCTCCCCCTTGGGATTTCCATTTTGATATGATGTCACCGTAGCTGTTTCCCCCTGAATCCCACCGCTTGTTTGCCCTGCTCAGTGTGCCTCCACAAGTGAGCGCCACTTAAAGTCCTTGCTGGAAGGTCTTAGGG
This sequence comes from Cynocephalus volans, assembly GCF_027409185.1. Taxonomy (NCBI): domain Eukaryota; kingdom Metazoa; phylum Chordata; class Mammalia; order Dermoptera; family Cynocephalidae; genus Cynocephalus; species Cynocephalus volans. Next base: position 160,073,577 of record NC_084466.1, read on the forward strand.
GGCAGGGGCACGTGGTATCAGCATGGTCTGGGGTTTCCAATCACAGGAGCCACTGGAACCTCCGGGAGGGTGGTGGGTGGGAGAGAAGGGCTGTAGAAGTGCAGAGCCCCTCAGGCCACGGTGACACGCCCTGGCTGGCCCTCCCTCCCGCAGATGCACTGATGCCCGTTCCTACAGTTCAGCCTGCTCATGGGCCAGCAGGACGGACCCACGGCAGCATGCCTCTGCTCTCTCACTCTGCAAGAGCGCCAGAGCAGTCAGGACACTGGGGAGACCAGCAGGTCAGAGGGGGCGGGGGCTTGCCTTCCCTGTACAGCAAAGTGTCACCCACCACACGCTTTGGATGCTGTCGATGTGGTCTGTTTATGAGAACAAGACCATTATACAACCATCTTTAATGAATGTTACAGGGAGATGGGGAGTGATCCTGGACATATCAGAGACGGGTCTGCCAGCGGACACCACGCTTGCAAGGACTGCTGTCTTAATGTCTTTCCTTATGAGAACAGAGGGCCAGACTTCAGCATCTCAGTGATGTGCTTCCTAGTGAATGTTAAAAAATGAACTTCATCTACTGTTTAAAGTGAAGATGACCTTTAGTAATGAACGAGAAGATAACTAACAGTGTTTTAGAAGAAACAGATGTTAAGAAGAGAGTGTTTTGTAGATGGAAGTGTAAAATACTTTTATCACCTTGTGATTTTGTTATCAAAAATTATGTGTCAACTAAAAAGAAGAATAAATAAGTGTACCTTCTTATCTGCCTCATTAAGAAAAAAAAAAAAAAAACATGGAAAGATAGTTTTTAACCTGCTTTGAATTCATTTGGTGGCATCTAATAATGCAACACTCCCCAATTAGTTCACAAAAGCAACTGAATAATATCAGTGGAGACGGAAAGTTAATAATCAGCGTCAGTAAAATGGTTTTCATAGTCAGCGGACAAGCTGGAAAGAGGGTGTCCCGGTCTTAACGTAGACTTCTGCCCGGGCCAAGCTCTGACGGGCGACTATTCCAGCACAGCCACCATTGGAACCCAGCCCCTGCTGGAGCAGCAGACCCTGGCACCACACCCGCAGCGCACAGCGAGCCCACAGAGCCAGCGACGCTTGTGTGAGAGTCACAAAAGGAAAGGGACACACTCGGGGCGGGGGATGCACTTGGAGAGGAGGACGCCCAAGGACTTTTCCTGACGGATGCACAATAATCAAATACGGGGAACCCAGTGCTGCGAAGGAAGGGTGCCAGCTGCTCTGTGGTACCCTTCCACCTCCTTCCCTGCCCATCTAGCCAGACACTTATTGAGCATCTCTGCATGCCAGGCTGTGCCCCACACAGGGACTGGAAGGATGACATGGGACACCAGTGCAAAGAGATGAAAGCCCTCCTGTGTGCACAGCCCGAGGACACCAGCTGGGATGGGCCTGGGGCCAGGGGGACAAGGACGTCAGCTGCTCCCCCTGGGAGATGCCTCTTGAGCAGAGATTGGAAGATGGTCAGGCACTCAGTAAACTGTGCCAACTGATAAATAATTATAATAACTTGCTTCCCCCAAAGGACTGCAGGCATGCCTTAGTAAGGAAATAAACAGTGAGATGAGATAGGTCCCGCCAAAAATAACTGCTAAGCCAGTTAAGGGGTAAGCCAGAAAGGCCATCCCATCAGGACTACTTATAAAAATCAATATTTTAAGCAAAACCATAATTAACTGTGCACTTTCCTTGAAGACAGCCTGAGGAGAGGGCACAGGAGCAGGAGTGGCAGGACATTGTGCACGCGGCTGTCCTGTCTGCTGCAGTGTCACTGCGGCCGGTTACAGCACTGGTGCCGCCCTGCCTTCTTCTCGGGTTACCAGACTTCAGAGGAGCTTACATTTTATTTCAAGGCATCCCTCCAACAGCCGTGTGAAGCAGAGCTCCTGGGTCCCTGTTTGCAGCCACAGCGAGCGGGGCTCACTGAGTGTATGAGGGCACTTCAAAAAGTTCATGGAAAATAGAATTCATAGATGACATGAATCTTTCCACAAACTTTTTGAAATATCCTCATATCAGCCCATCTTCTGTCACTTATGACAGAATACCTGAAACTGAGTAATTTATAAAGAAACAATTTATTTCTTTACAGTTTCAGAGGCTAGGAAGTCCAGGGCCCAGGGGCTCATCCAGTAAGAGCCTCTTTCTGATGGGGCCTCTCTGCAGAGTCCCACAGTGGTGCAGGGCGTCACATGGCAGGAGGGCAAGAGTGTGCCCGCAAGTTCCTTCCTCTGCCTATAAAGCCACCAATCCACACCTGTGAACACCCGTTAATCCCTTAACCCACTGGCCCGTGTGTGGAACAACACGCTCACTAGGGTGCGACCCTCATGATTCAATTACCTCTTAGAGGCCCCACTTTTCAAATACCATATTGAGGATTAAGCTTCAGTGTGAGCCTTGGAGGGACACACATCCCAACTACAGCACTGGGATTTATGAAACTTGCACAGAGACCCAGGGTGAGCCATGGTGCCCACCTTCTCAAGTCAACGTGTCTGGTCTGAATCTCAACCAGTAGGGCTGGGGCCACCTGGCTGAAGACCTGCCTCCTCCTACCTGATACGTCTCAGAGGACTAGAACTTGCTGAAGCCTCTCCCGGCATCATCAGAGTCCACGCCAGCACTGCACACATGGGGCTGATTGGCCATGATTGGCACCTTGACTGGTTTAAACTCCATTGGCCTCAGACACACCAGGTCTTGCTGTGGCCTTCTCTGTCGACTGGCTATTGATATGCTACTGGAACCTGCCTCCAAAACCCAGAAGCCGTCCAAGCAGCTGGATTTTGCTTTTCTACGATTCAACAGGGAGGATGAAAGGGCACAGATGGTGGGGTAGGAACCGGGATTGGGGGTTGGCATGGACTCAGAACCATGGACATGAGGGAGCAAGCTGGGTCCAGTACAGGGCGAGTTCAGCAGCAGCCACATGTGTGGACGGCTCCCTGGATGCCCTCTGCCTCTCTGGGCACACTCTGGAATAGAGCCAGGCCTCATACCGGAGGATCTCAGACTCCCCCTGGTTTCTGCCGAGGAGGAGCCTGGCTCAGGAGTGTGGCTGGAGAGGACTGGCTGGTGGACCGGCCGGCCCCTCACTCCTGGTCCAGGCCTCTGGCCGTTCTGCTGGAAGGACACTCAGCCCCGGAAAAGAGTGCTCTGGCTTTGTGGACTCCATGGCCCGAGGCTTGGAAGCATCAGCAAATGCTATATTGGGAATTATAACCACCAGTGGGTTGCAGAGTAGATAAAATGTTAAATATTTAACTTCTGCATCTTTAGGAAAGATCAGCATGAGGCCTCGATGACGTATCTGCCTTGGAGAATGCCCACGTGGAGGGGAGGACCTTCAGGACTGAAGATGGCAGAGGGCGGTAGGTAAACAATGGGATGGCTGTGGAGAGGCCTCCGCTGACGAGAAAACCGAATCTGACAAACACCAGCTGTTGCGTTGTCTAAGCCGAGCAACACATTCAAAAAAATAAACAACCATTAGTTTACTACGTCTGTTTAGCAAATGATTTCAGCTCTGGTGAAAATCCTTCAGGCGATTTATCCACCAACTGGCAATTATTCCTGCAAAAAATGATTCTTTGATCAGGACAGTGACTTCAGGCACGTGGAACACGTGCGGTGGCTTTCACAGGGGGTGGGTCTACAGCAGACGTGCGTGGCTTTGCCATGAAGCTGGCAGCGGGCTGAGGGGTGAGCCGGTGCGGACACAGCCACAGCAGCATGGGGTCTTTCTTCCCTCTGCGTCCTCTGAGAGCGTCATGTTGTCTTGCCTCAGTGCACAGCTGGCGGAATATGGACCTCTGTCAGGAATTAACTGTGTCCTTTTTTGGAAGTCCCGTGGTAGGTTTTCTCACGTCTAGATGATAAGCCAGTGCAGATTCTGTGCAGGTGTTTGAACTGCCGCTTAACAATGTGGCCTTTTGTTCACTTTTTCTGGTGTTTGTTGCTCTGGTTGACAACAAACCAGACAACCAGTTCCTGGTACAGTCACGAGCTTTAAATATGCCAGGAAAGTGGGGCTGGATCTCTCCCAGTGCCGAGGGCCCCTCTCCTCTGGCTCCTTGTCTCGGTCCTCATCTGTGGAGTGGGGACAAGGGTGTAGAGAACGGGATTGTTGCCTACGTGACCTGCCGGGCCGCTGCTCCCTGTGGCTCCCTGACCCCCCGAGGGCTCATCCGCCTTTTCCACTGACCTGAGAGTCTTTCCAAGACATGAGGCTTTAGAGGTTATTCTTCAGGCAAGAGCATTCAGGAAGGCAGGGTCACCCAACCTCACCTGCTGGTCTGGGGACCCTTACTCAGACAGCTCTACTGGCCACTCCCCTGCCCACCCTCCCCCACCCAAGGCCTAGAACAGGTTACTCCCTGGAGACCCCAGCCAGGACACTCCATAGGAGTCAGGACACAGCCTGGGCAGCTGGGCTGGGCCTGAGCAGTGACCGCATACAGTGGTGACCACACACAGTGGTGAGATCCTCGGGCGGTTTCTGCTAGGGGTGCAGGCACGTCCAACTAACCTCCTCCCTGGGCATGAAGCCACGCATTAACCAAATTCCTGGAATAAAATAGCTGCCCGCCTCCTACAGACCCCTTTGCCAATGCCTTGGGTTCAGCTGTCACAGACTCACATGGACCTTCAGTCTCTTTGCCTCAGAATCTTGAGGAAAACTTTCCCAGGACTGAGGCTTTGGGAGTCGTTACTCAACATGAAATGCAGCAGCAAGAACAGACCCCAATGCAGATCGCAGCTTTCTTGTCCTGGTCCAGGCCCCGCAGGCTGACCCAGGCCCCTTGGTTCAACCCAGGCCCGGGGGGAGGTGTCATCCACCCAGTGAGACTCTGCCGTGTCCGCCACCCTCTTCACAGTGGGCAGCTGGCCGAGGATCCCAGAGCCTGTGGGTCGTGGGGAGCCAGCCCAGTGATAGGGCTCAGGGTGGGTGCAGGAGAGGCTGTGTCCATCACCCTCAGGGGTCTCAGAGCCAAGTCTCCACTCATCTGTCACACAAGGGGTGGGGCTGGGCTTGGTGGCAGCCAGCACTGTGGTGGGACCTGGGTCCAGGTCCAGACTCCTTCCTCCAGGGCACCTGGATGGCATGGCACTGGCCACCCTCAGCTCAAGGCCTGCCCCATCACACCCGTACCTCCACCTGCAGCTGTGAGGGCTGTCACCGCACACACACCTCTGCCTGCTACCTCCTCACGTGGGTCTCCTAGACTCCTGAGCTCCTGCACACAGCAGGCACCCAGTGATCTCATGAACCACGAGTCGGTGCCATCTGCACCGGCTCACTCCCCGTTGTTCATCAGCCTGGGCCAGTCTGAGTCCTGCTCTGGCTGTGATCCCGGGGCCTCCCTGGGACGCTCACCCCCATCCCTCCCTCCCACTTTCCTGGCTCCCTGACCACACTGCTCAGTATCTCCCTCAAATCTCTCAGATCCAACTTGTATCTCTCAGGGGCGTCTGGGGTGTCCACATTCACCCCACTCTGGACCTCCTCACCCTCCTGCCAGCCCCAAGGAACAGCGTCCACCTGTGCCGAGGCCTCTTCTTGGACTAAGGACACTGCTGGAACCCAGGTCTCTCTCCTGGGCTCAGGTTCCTCACATGAGCCACAGACAGCACACAGACATGTGGATGGTCCCACAGACACTTCCCCCTGTCAATGCCGCCAATTAATTCCACATCCACCATCCCCCCAGCCTGCCTCTCCTGCTGCTATGTCCTACCCTACTGCAGAGCAGCCCCCAGGCCCTGTCACCCTGGGCAGGAACACCTGAATCACCTAGTCTCCTCCTCTCCCTGGCTCAACATCTAATCAATCGTCAGATCTTGATACTGGACCCAGGAATTCTGGAATCCAAGCTCTCTCCTGCACCCCACTATAAGGGGCCTCTTCAGTGACAGCCTGAGTTCCTGAAAGTTCCATCACAGCTCACGGGCATCTCGACGACTTCCTCCATCTAACAGCCTGCACCAACAGGCCTTTCTAAACTGCACGTCCAGTCGAGCCTCATCCCTCCTGATCCCTCCTGTCCTGGAAGATCTGATGCACCCCACCTCACCACAACCCTCCTGGAGCAAAGCACTCTCCTTAGCAGGGCTCATGCGGGGGGGACCCTTGCATTCTCCAGCACCGTGACTTCTGTGCCACACCTGCACACTCATACTGCCTGCCTCCTGCCCAGGAGGTCTCTTCTGACAATGCTCTTTATGCTAAGTACCCCCTTTGGGATCCCAGAGAAGCAGGTGCAGGCCTCACTTCTAGCACAATCACCTGCTCCTGCCTCTGCCTCCCGAGTGGACCCGACAACCTTTGGATTCCGGCACGGGGTTTCCAGTAAAAGCTCATAGAGATGAAGGAAACTGCAGCACGTGCTTGGACACGTGGCCGCCCAGAAACCCCTTTTATCCCTTCCAGGAAACAAGGAAGTGTCAGGACGCATTCCAAAGTGAGAGGCAGTGACGAGAGGGAAAGTATTCCTGACAAAAAGCTTCCCGAACAGAAAGAAAACACTTTGTCAGGAAATATGCCACAGGAGGAGTGAGTCCCCACTTAAACCTCTGGCTTTCTTTCCTTCTGTCTGGGTGAGAGGACAGCGGGGCGTTGGCACATTATGAAAGGATAACCCTGACCCAACATCTGTCCATAACCCCAAAGAAGGACGATTCCCTGGACTTTTTGGGGTCTGCCATAATTGTACACAACTCATGGTTGTTTATCCAGCAGACACTGCAAGGAAAGGTGATAGTAAACTGCATTTCAGAAAACATCTGCACATTCATATTCTAAACAAATCATGCAGTTTCTTCAAAATGGTGTTCAGCACCAGAATCCAGACTGTGAGATTCTGAGCGTGCACACAAACCACCCTCCAGGATAATGTTTGCTCAGCAGCGCGAGTTCAGTTTTTCAGTTTTGCTAAACGTCCCATCACCGCGAAAACCGAGATCGGACAGTTTATTGGTCTGTGCTTTATAACCCTTTCGACCTCTCTGTCGTTGAAGGAATCTTGAACTTGACTTTCCTGTACAAATCCTTTAAATTTTATCCATATAGCCCCTCCTTGGCTTTTATTGCATAGCGTGTCCGTGCACAAGAGCCATTTTGCAAAGGGCAGTTTCAATCTGGCCATGTTTCACCAGGCACTCCATTAGGAACCAGCTCTTCCCAACACGCGGCCCTGCTGCGGTCTGGCTGTGTTTCACCTGACGCTGTCTGCACATCCTCACACACATTTCAGATTACCCTGAGTCTCCTCCAAAGCCCCAGAACTGGGAGGACACATGGGCCCCCAGACCATCCTGTCTCCCTTCCAGGGGAGCCAACCAGAGCTGGGCACAGTTCATGTCCTGGCATCACCGCTTACCAGCCCACCTGTCCCCATCCACAATCCCAGGTCCTGCAATCTAGATTGTCACCTCGGGTGTAGCCCAAAGCTGCAGGCACTGACCCGAACAGTGCCCCTTGTGACTGATGCTCCCTCCCAGGTCATTGTCCCCCCATCCCATGACAAAAGGAGCCCACGTTTCCCAGCTCTCGGCATTGAAGGGCTGCAGCAGGGGTCAATCCTGCTCCTTCTCTCCACAGCATCAGGAGCCTCTCAGTGGGGTGTCCTCCCACAGAGCTAAAGAGCTCCAAACGTCCAGCAGACCCCACATCATCAGTATGAACAGGCATCCCCCATCACGTCCCCCCCGCACACACACACTGGATAGAACCCCAAATACCTAATCACCAAGTCGCTAGAGATCTGCACGCGTGGAGGTCGCTCTCCCAGCCTCAGTGGTACAGATGGTGTAAGGTGAGGACGCATGAATCACTCAGTGCTGGGAAAGTGGAGAATTCACTGTGCTGGGCACATCAGTTTAGAAACACTAGTTATTGCTGTTTTTATGATTTCATGTAACTTGGAGCATAATGATTTGAATTTTCATTTTATTAAAACTGGATATTAATTACACCATCCCAAAGAACAAACTGCTGCTAGTACTTGGTGACCTGCATGTCCTGATAGCTATAATGAACCGAGTGAGAGGAGGAAAGAGCGAGGAAGAGCAGGCAACGATTTTCTTCGTTGAGAAACATTGGATGGTTTTACAGTAACTGCTCACGAGCACTGTCAGCTTGGCCTCCCCTCCCGGCCAGCGCCTGCTGGCGGCAGATCCATCACAAGAAGGAGCTGGGTGTGTGGCAGACCCAGACTCAGGAGCACGGGGGAGAACTGGACTGTGACAGCGTGCATGCACCCGGCGGGACTGGACTGAAGGGTTTAGAAGGTCCCCTGGCCTATCCTGAATCATTTCCCATCAGAATCCAAGACACGCCTACTTCTACCACACACTTTTATCAACCCCTAGGGCAGAACTGCGCTTAAAGGATATGCTGTGTACTGCATATGCAGTAGGTGCTTAACAAATGTATTTTAGCTAGGTGGCTGCTAGACAACATTTGTCTCCCAAAGGATTCCTGCAACAAGTGGACTTGGTGGGTTAAAAGGGTCCACATAGCCTCCTCGACTTCTAAGCTTGCTGCCAAGAGGGGCTCACCTTTGGGGAAATTCAGCAACCTCTCTCCCTGGAGGGTCCTGAGAGCATCCTTCTCTGTGGAATGTGATGGCATTGACAAACCATTAACCCTTCACCCTGCAATAAATGTGTTTACCGGTTCAAGCTGCAGCATGCAGATCCTATTGCTAGCAGGCAGCCTGAGGCTATATTGACCTTGAGAGCAGGTCAGAATCCTACCAGCACATGATGGAAGTTTTGTGAAGGGCTCTTTAATGCATTAAGCAAAACTCTGCTGTTTGTCGTCAGGCAGCTGCTTGCAAACCAGTTGATGATATCCCGATTCACACTCACCTCTTACCTGCCTCGTAACGTCCCTCGGCAGTAATAAAGCGCAGGAAATTATCCCCAACCTGTGTCTCTCTCTTTGGAGATGCATTCAGACAGCGATGCAATCAACCAGCTGATGATTTTTCAGAATTTTCCTGCTTTGCTGTGTCTATCTTCGTTATGAAATTAAGATGATTGAGAGCTTCATAATTGAGAAACCAAATACGTTTTTCTTTTTACCACCTGGCAGAGTGGATTCTGTTCCTGAATTTCCCCAGGTAAAGGCATGTGGCTGTTTACTTTCAGGACTAAAACGTGTCCACACTGATGACTTTTTTCCTCAAAACCCAGCACTTTCCCAGGAAACACCTGTGGACCAGGGTTCCAAACATACCCCCCAAACAATCTAAGACAGAAATTTTCAGTAAAAAAAAAAAATTCTCACTATATGTAGGTGCTGCTGAAATATGCCCGACTGAACTTCTGTTTCAATACGGTATAATAAGATACAATGACCTTGTAGCACTGATACCCCGAGTGAGACAAGAATTTGAGATCACAGAATCAAGGCATTGGTGGGGGCGATGGAGAGCAGTGTCTTTGTTGTGCTGAGAGCTGCAGGGACCAGGAGGATCCTCGCATAGGCAGACCTGCCCAGGAGGGAACGACCCTGCTCAGAACTGTCAGTTCCAGCACCCCATGAATGAATGGGGATTCCAAGGACAAAAGGGTCTTCAAATTGGCAGACTGATGGTGGAGATTTCAGAACAGAAAATACAAAGGAGATTCTAGTTCATTCTTCGTAGAGATTCCCTGCAGCAGTACACACACACCCCGGAGCTTTAGCAACAGTCCCAGTCACTGCAGCTGTACAGATGGATGGCCAGAGGATCTCCTACAGGCCAGGAAGGTGGTGGCCTGTTCTGGATCCCAGCCACAGAAGAGGGCCACTCCGCACCTCCTGCCAAGAATGCCAACAGCTGCTCCCAGGCTTTGTCCACGCACTTGTTAACTTAGCGAGTATTTAGGGAGCCCCCCAGGAGCAAGCACCATGCCAGCAGACAGCCCTCCCCTCCTGGGTTCAGGTGCTAGTCTGGGGAGACCAGGGGGCCTGTAAGGTCACGTCCCAGCAGAGATCTTAACGAAGCAGGGTGAGCCGTGAGGATGTCTGAAGGAAAGTTGTCCCGGGAGGATGGAATGGCCATTGCAAAGGCCTGGAGGCAAATGCTCTGATAAATGACAGAAGCCAGTGGGACAAGAGTCTCCCAGGTGAGGAGAGAGCAGGGTTCAAAGGGCACCCACCATAGATGCTGGATTTCATTCCATGTTGGGGGCGTCCTCAGTCACCTGCTAAGGCTTAGCTCAGGCAGAGGAAAGTCTGGACAGGCCAGCAAGACATTGCAGAGAGGAGCAGAGGGAACCAGGAGGCTCAAAAGAAAGCCTGGCAGCAGCCACCCAGCCCCCTGCCTGCCCTGCAGGGCCTCACGGTCCCTCAAGAATGCAGGGAGGGCCAACCGCAGCCCTCTGGTGTGCACCTCTGCCTGACACGCAGCTCCCCAGCTGAGCCGCGGGGCCTGGCCAGAGCTATGTCACCTCCAGAGCCTGCTCTGTCTTCTGTACTATAAAGCAGGGGCAGGGACACCTCCCCTAGAGCACGTCTGTGCAGATTAGACAAGGCGGCCTCTCTGACCCCCTCCCAATTTATGTTGATTCTTGAACCGTAACAAGATTGACCAGGCCATTTTCCTGCCATGAAATCGTTACCGGGCCAGAGTGCCTGCTCACCCTCCTGCCTCATGGGCTCTCTCTTGTCCCCACATGTGCCCACGGCACAGGACCATGACCTTCCTGCTGTGGCTGCCCATGCGATCCCACATTCATCTGAAAATCTGTCTCTCCTGCAGGCCGCCATGCTCCAGGAGCCCAGAGACCCCACCTGGTTTGGTTGATCACTGTCCTCCCAGAGCCTGACCCAACCCCATAGCAGTGTGTGTACCCTCAGGGGGGGACAATGCCACCTGCCTCTCAGAATCTGTGTGTAGCGTAAATGAGATAATGTGTGGGGAAGGTCCTTACCAAGTGCCTGGCACACAGTTAACGCTCAAACAACTGGGGGACAAAGGAGAGGAGAAGGGCAGGTGCAGAGAAGTCAGCACAGTGCCCTTGCCAGAGCCCCAGCTCCAGCGGGCAGCAGAGATTCAGTTCCAGGCACCACACCATGCCCAGATTCCCCAGGATTTATGGCATTCTCAGGAGCGGCTAATGACAACCCGGCCTCATCAACAGCGAAGTGACACATGGCTAGATAGACCTGAGTCACACCACCAGAGGTGCCCAGATCAAAGAGAAAGTCTTCATGGGCCACGTAGCCTGGATCCATGAAAATTCTAAACAAAGGAAAGAGAAAACTGAGTCAGACTCAGGAGGAACACAGGCCACCCAGCTGCCTGGTGCAGATGGCCGTACCTCAGCGGACCCGCCTTGACTGCATCGGGGAAGCGGCCCCCGAATCATCTGAAGGAGTGGAAACGCATTCAGAGTATTGTGGGGCCCAGAGGGCTGAGACAGGCACTGCAAACCCAGCCTGCACCCACTTCCCTCTCCTCGGCTCCTGCCCTTTACTGCAAGCTCAAGATGCTCTAACTGGGAAACCCCATGGGGAATTCCCATGGCATGAGTGTCTCTGAGTATAACAGGGCCCAGCAGAGCCAGCCTGCATCCTAAAATCTCAAGCTACAGGTGGCACCTGCACCCGCATAGGAAGAGGCGTGAACATACACACACACACACACACACACGCACGCACACACGCACCTGTTCTCTTTATGGTTGTGATGTGTGCTCACAGTGACGTGTACCTGGGCGGCCGTGGAGAGCCACCATGACATTTCTCCGTGATGGGCTCACCAGCTTCCCAGCCACCGAGGCCGGCAGCAGCCAGGGGCCTTGAGTCAGGCCCTGCTGGGCCCCTGCTGTTTGCTCTTCACCCCCAGGTCTAGAGCAAAGGAGTTGTGCAGTCCATGGGGCCTGAGCACGCCCGCAGCCCCACCTCGCTCTCCTGACTCAATATTCACATCTTGATCTTTCAGAGTCAACCACAAAATGTCACTTCTTAAAGTTGTTACTGGAGTTATCGCTGTGGTCCTCTGTGCAAATTCTTTTTCTCTCATCCAAAGCCTGCACCAATGTTTACACACCTTTCTAATGATCCCGGTGGCAACCATCTATGGCCAGAAGTCACGACATTTCCACTTCAACTGCAAGCTGTTAAATCCCACTCTCTGCACTCCAATTTGCATTCAGCTATCATTTGTGGAAGTGAGTAGACACTTCGTGGATGTCCACCCTGTGCACGGTCCTGCAGCAGCACGTGCTAAGGCGTGTCCTGCATCTTCCAAGCACCTTGGGAATCCACCGTGCAGCAGGGCTCTGCATCACAGACGATGAGCCCAAGTAGGCTAATGAGACCATAAGAGACTCAAGGTTCACTTCCAATGTTTAAAAAGTCCCTTCTATTAAGATAAGCCTACTTGTAATGAATACTCACTCTCTTTAAAAGAGTGAGTATCACGTTGATGTGGAGAAACGAGGAAACTGAGACTAAATCTTGGCTGTTGGGAAACACCTGAATTCCTTGTATGTTTTCCAAAATCAGATCTGCCTTGAAGCTAATGAGGCTCGACCTCCAGGACACCTCATTTCCCCAAGCCCTCCCAAGGCTCTATCCATAAGCCCCTGCTGGTAATTTTGGATTCTTTCTCTTAAAGAGGACCCCTCTGCCAAATTGCATAAATTTCGGAGTCCAAAAAGCCTGGTCAGCTCCTGCTTACACCTGTGACACTTGGGAGTAAAGATTGCCCAGTGCAAATGAAAACACCATCTTCCACAAAGCCCCCGAGAAGGAATGCACCCAGATCTTCATCTCTCAAGGCACCCATAACAGCCAGATATTCAGATCTTAAACTTTCACATTTCTAAGAATCCTATTTTGAAGTCACATTTTCATGTTCGAAAAATACCATTGTGGGAAATATGACCATAACATGCATGGTGTTTTAGGAACACATATTACTTTTTAAGATTTCTGATGCAGTTGCTTTTTGAAAATTTGTAGTGGTTGGTAACACCTAGTAGGCAGAAGGGAATTAATTCTTTACTATAGAAACCATGAAAGTAGCCTCAGTTGTAGCACTAGGAAAACTAGATCTGCTTATCTGAAAGCTAAAGTTGATCAATCTGTTATCACAAGTTAATGCACTAAAATATTAACAAAATAAACGACTGCAGAAGCCGAATTTTTCGATTCACTGTTTTCGCTCACTGTTCAGCCCCCAGCACATATACCAGGACATGGTACAGGGTAGGCACTCAGTCCTTATTTCTGGCATCGATTATTGTTTTGATATTTATCAAGCCTTTGTTATACCAGACACTGTGCCAGAACTTGGAGATGCAACAGTAAGACAGACAGACAGGGCTTCTGCCTTCTAAGAGCACATGTTCTTACCTGCATGACATTGATATTAAAATTGTAAAGGAAGAAAATAATGGTAGGGCAAGCTGAATATTTAGTTTTTGTCATAACATTACTTCTCACAAGTTCATTTTTTACAGGTCTTGAATCTAACTTTCTGACTGAATTAAAATTCTGTTGATATCTATACTTCAAGAACAATCTACGAACCTGCCTACCTCACCCTTTGCCTGTCTATCAGAGTATTTAATTCAAGGGTACATAATCTGAAACAAAGTATGTCTTCCATTGGAAGAATGTTTCTTATTCTACACTTTTAGAGATAAGTGTGTGTAGGCTATAGAACTAACCAGTCTTTTCAGAAAAAAAAAAGAAAAGAAAAAATGTTGAACTGAGTTATGTTTTCAACAGAGATATGATCAAGGCTCTCTGAGGAATTCTGCAGCTGCTAGACTTGCCAATTGTGGGCCTGGTCTCCAAGCATTCCACTTCTTTCCATATCCCAGGAAAACCTTAGCTCAGGTCTACAAGTGACAGACAGGAGGGGCAGGTTAGCCCTGAGGGCAGGTGTAGAGGCTAGCCAGCAGGGACACGGGGAGCTGAGTCCAGGAGTTTAGAACGGAGCAGGAGCTGTACCTTTGGGGGATGGGACTGGTCTTGGTTTGGGGTGCCCCTTGGTTCTACAGATGCAGCTGTAAAGCCACTTTTGAGGAAAATATAACCAACTTAGCTTGCAGAGGTGCCACACATTAAGATAAAATGATAAGCTCATAATTAAAGAAAGAAGAAAGTCCCCATGAGTGAGTTTCAGCAAAAGAACAAACAACAAATCTGGACCTACAAAGACGAGTCATATCAGAACCTTCAGGTACAGAATATACAATAATTGTGTGTAGAATGTTTTTGAGAGGCATAAGGATCAAGATACTATAAGGAACGAAGCAAATCTGAAAAAAAGTGATGCAATTTCTAGAGATTTAAAGTGTAATTGTTGATCTGAAAAACATGATAGGGAGCTGAAACAGCATATTAGACATAGATGAAGAGCGGCTCAGCCACTGGAAAACGTAGCGGAAGACATTATCCAGAATATCCAGAATAATAGAGAACAGAGAGATAAATAATATGACAGGAAAACTAAGATGTGGAAGTCAGAATAATTAGGTTTAATATACTCTTTACCAACGTTGCAGGAGGAGAAAATAGAGATAAAGGGGCAGCATTTGGAGGATTTCCCAGAAGTGATGGAAGACATGAACCCGCAGAGGCAGAACACACAACAGGATGGGTACGTTGTTTAAAGAACCACATCTAGACACATTGTGTTAAAATTGTAAACCGGAAAGTCAAAGATAAATTCTTTAAAACATCCAGAGAGAAAAGATGGATGACTCAGACAGGAATATTATTTAGACTGATGGAAAATCTCAGCAGAAATTAATGGATCTCATTAAACATTAGAAAAATATCCTCGAGGAACTGAGAAGAAATAACTGTCAACCAAAGTACCTTTCATAAAGGAGGGAAAAATAAAAATGTATTTTCAGATGAGCAAAAACTGAGATTTTGCTATCTGACCTTCATTGAAAGAAATTCTAAAGGATCTGCTAAAAACAAAGGAAAATGATTTTGGAAGGAATACCTGAGAAAAATCAAATATCTAACCAGCATATAATAACAATAATGATAATTTTTTAATTAACTAAATAATAAACAATACAAGCATCTAAGTTAGGAGGAGTACAGAAGTCGGATGGTCCCTATCAAATTGTAACGCCCTTATATTGTTTAGTGGGGGTTGGTAGTAGCAAGATAATATTTAACTTTAGGCTTTTTACATTAGATTTTAATGTTATAAATTTAAGAGAATTTTTTAATAATAGAAATAGAGTGTGTAAATTACAAACAATAGAGGAAAACAAAATTTAAAAATTAACAAAAGTTAGGGGCTGGCCCATGGCTCACTCGGGAGAGTGTGGTGATGATAACACCAAGGCCACGGGTTCGGACCCCGTATAGGGATGGCCAGTTAGCTCACTTGGGTGAGCGTGGTGCTGACAACACCAAGTCAAGGGTTAAGATCCCCTTACCGGTCATCTTTTCAAAAGAAAAAAAAAATTAACAAAAGTTAAATTAACAACAAAAAAGACAAGAAATAAGAATAGAGCATAAAAAAAATTAGGACAAAACGAAGTACCAAGCTAAGAAAAGGGAAACAAGTTCCAACAGATCAATATTCATAATAAATATAAACTAACTGGCCAGTTAAAAATAACACTGCTAATTGGAAAAAAATCCAGTTAGCAATACGTTATTGCTAATTAATGTGTAAAAAAGACTCACTTAAATCCTAAGAGCAAAACACACAGAACAGTTGATAGCAGAGATATGGAAAAGGCCACAGGCAAGAGTAAGCAGAAGGAAACAGTGTGATTATATTTACATGTGCAAAAACATGATAAAGAATTATTGGTGTGGAAGAGCTGAACGTGTAATAAAAAAAGGTAAAATTGCTCATAAAAATATAACAACTCAAAATGTGAAAAAATTAATGAAATAATCTCAAAATAGATAAAACTACGAGCAGAATTTGAGAAACCCTCCTCATCTACAATATTTAACATGCCTTTCTCAAATACTTTTAAGAGGAAAAATCTAATTAAACAATGTAATTATCGAGCCTGTTCAAATGGACATATATGGAACCTTGCTTCCAACATTAACGGAAGCACATTCTAATCAATCCCATATGGAACATTTATGGAAACTAGTAATATATCAGGCCTTAAAGCAAAAATCAACAAATTTCAAAAGAATTGTTGTTGTATAGACCACATATATGACCACAATTTATTTAAATTATATATAAATGACAAAAAAATTATAAATCTTCATGAATTAGAAAATTAAACAGAAATCTCTAAAAATGTTCTATAAGATATAAAATTACAATGAAAATTTAAATGTAAATGTAAAACTGTGTGATAAAAATAGTACGTTTAAAAGCTTAAGGAAGGCAATGAAAATGTGTATATAGAGAAAGGTATACCTTAAATCTTTTATTAGAAAAAAGACAGAGAATTAATTTGAAAAGAAGACAGATAATGTTCAAGTACACAACTTAAGGATTTAGGAAAAGTAAAAACAGAATAAATCCAATGAAAATGGAAGGAAATAGAGATAAGAACAGAAATCAATCAATAAGATTGAAAAATGTATAGAAGATACATTTAAAGGCTAAAAGTTGTTTCTTTTAAAAACAAATGAAATGGACAATCCTCTAGAGAAGCTGAACAAATAAATTTTTGAAAATGAAGAGGTACAATTAAATAATATTACACATTCAAAAGATAACTATTAACATAGAATGCTAAAAAGACAAGTAAGCACCGGACAATCTCATAACAAAGATAATTTGCAAACTTAGATGCAAGGATGAATTCTAGAAAAAAATATGTATAACTTATCAACTCTATTAGAATAAGAAATAAAAGTATAAATAGTCATATAACAAAACACATTAAATCTGTAGTTAAAAATCTTTCCACAAAAAAAGAATATATGTAGCAGTAATTAACATAAGCCAACATAATGTTAAATTACCAAAATAAAGCATAAAATGCTGTTAAAAAAAAAAAAAAAATCTTTCCACAAAGGAAAGACCAGGTCCTTACAAGCAAGACCCACAAATTATTTTTAAAGGACTATTCTGTTCTAATACTATAAAACTCTTCCAAAGCATTAAAACAGATGGGTCACTTCCCAGTTTATTCTATGAAGCTAGTATGACTTTTACACTAAAACCAGGTGAGTATAGCAGAAGAAAGTAAGACAGCAGGGAAGTTTTGTACATTAACATAGATTAAAGATCATAAACAAATTTACAGCAATAAATGCAGCACTGCATATAAAAATGTCCATTCATCGTGAAGAACTGGGGTTTACCCAAGGAATGCAGGTGATTTACCATTTTAACATTTTAACTGTCATTCTCTATGATAACAAATTAAAGGAAAAACTGTGATTATCTTAATAGGAAAAAGAAAAACCTTGGAAAAAATCATCACTGAATTACATGATAACAAAAATGACCACCAGCAAACTAGGACAGAAGGAATTTTCCAAAGCCAGATGAAGAATAGTTAATAAAATCTACAGTACATATTATTAATAGAAAATGCTAAATGTATTATTCCCTGAAAAATGGGAGCAGCAGAGGTTGCATACTGTCTGTACCACATCAGACACTGCACTGAAAGTCCTAGGCAGTAGAGGTAAATTTCTTAAATTTAAATTTAAAAAGCACAAGAATGGAAAGGAAGAAACAAATCTCTTCCCTGAACATCAACACTTCTGTGGTTCTGGCACGGCAGTCTTCTTACGTCTTTTAAAACTGGAGGACTACATTGACGACTTGGATTAAGAGGTCTTTAAACAGTCTGGGAAGTTGTAAAGAAATGATGCATAGTAAACATTTGGAAATAGTTTTCTTGGTATATTTACGTTAAGTAAACTCTGATTCATAAGTGCATTTTTAAAAATTCATTAAAGATGACATGTACTAATTTACAATGTCATAAAAAATATGTTAAAATATTAATTCAGAGTAAAATACAAAATTGTGACTATGATACTGTATTATGTATAGTAATACACTGATACACTAACATTGTTTGTAAATATATACTGGAGTTATGGCTGACTTTTTTCCTTCCTTCTACATTTTAGTAATTTCCAATGTTTTAATATATATAACAAATATGAATTTTCTTATATTGGGAAAAAATATGGTAAAAGGCAACCATCTGTGAGTATAAACACCATACAAGCTCATAACATTTATATGTGGATTTAAATGGATCCTTTAACTATTCTTATAAGATCATAGACATAGAGACATCCCATCTGTGTTTAATTTGTTCACAGAATGGGCACAGAGTAAATTTATTTGAAATGCTATCTTAAAACTTTATTTCATAATCTATTTCATAGTCTCTCTCAAATATGTTAACAAATAGAACTTTGAGATCTTCACAGATTAACTCAATTATTATGGTCTAGTACTGCCTTATCCCATACAGGAAACACTCACCCCATGTGACTACAAAGAACTTGAATGCGGCTAATCTGGATTGAGATGTGCTGTGAATGTAAAATGCACACAGCATTTCAAAGACAACAGCAGAAAAAGTAAATACCTCATTAATAATTTGATATTCGTTGCTTGTTGAAATGAAAATGTTCTCAAACAACTACAGATAGATCCACCATATGACCCAGCTATCCCACTTCTGGATATCTACCCAAAGGAATGGAAATCATCATGTTGAAGGGACATCTGCACTGTTATGTTTATTCCTGTTCTATTTACAATAGCCAAGTGACGGAACCAGCCTTAACGCCCGTCATTGGATGAGTGGATTTGGAAAATGTGGTATATCCACACAATGGAATACTGCTCTGCTGTAAAAAAGAATGAAATATTACCATTTGTAGAAACATGGATGAACTTAGAGAAAATTATGTTAAGTGAAACAAGCCAGGCACAGAAAGAGAAATACTGCATGTTCTCACTCATACGGGGGAGCTAATAAAAATAAATAGATAAAAAACAAATAAGTGGAAAAAAAATAAAAATAATAAAAATAAAAGAAAAATAATAGTGACATCTAATAGAAAAGAGAGAAAATGCTCTGAATATATTGGACTACATAAAATAAACAAATCATTAAATTTTACCTGTTTTGCTATTTAAAAATACAAATGCCAGAAAATTTTAAATTCCATATGTGGTTCACATTAAATTTCCACTTTAGAATAGTACCAGAATCTGGAATACTGCCAGTAAGAAGAGAGGTAGGAAATAATCACCTCTAATTTAACTATTAAATGTGTGCAGTTATCATGGAATTCTGACCTTTCTTTAGTTATTCTCTTAATTGTATCTCTCTGCATTAATACAATGATTCCGTATCATATCTGTAGTTAGAACTTTCATCTTTTGACAAGCTGATTCATTATTTTGTGGAATGCAACCCATAAATTCAAGGAAGATAACAATCACCAGGACATAGATTCCCAGTTCTTTAGAGTAATATGAAGTGTGTGGGTAAACACAAATCTCATTTAACTTTCATTATCTAGGCAGTCCTTTAATTTTCGTTGATGTCTGAATAATTTATCAATGGGTCTCAGGGCACAACCAATTTTCATACAAATGGTGGCTTGAAGAACAGTCTAGATATAGAGAAAACGCAGAGATAAAGTGATCAAAAGGACTAGCAGGCTCATTGCAAGGTTTGAAAGACAGCATCCACATTCATCCCGTCTAGAGATGCTTGGTGTGGGGGATTTCTATGGGGACAGTGGGAATAATGCTGGCATGGCAGACACTACCCAGCAGTAGTCATTTGTATCAATTGCTAATATTATGATAATGATGCACTTAATTCTAGAAATAAACCCACTTCACAGATGAGAGAACTGAGGCACAGGGGATTAAGTAAATTTCTCAAGGGCAGGGAGCAACTGACAGAGGTCACTTTGAACCTGGGCTGTCTGGCTTCAAAGTCTGTGTTCTCGTGTATAATATTTTTAATATGCAAGTATTTTTCTGACTTCTTTCAGATGGCATAGTGTACAGTACTTCTTGGATTTGCTTTCCCATAGGTCTCTCTGGAACTGGAGGAAGCAAGCCTGTCTCAGCAGGGTGGAGGGCGGAGCGTCTGCAGGCTTACCTGCGGTCTGCACAGCCAAGCGCAGTGTGCATCTCTGCTGCGGTAGCTGTTTTCTGTAACATAAAAGCACCCTAACCCTAACCCCAGCTCTCTAGGGACAGTTGGGCACACAGATGATATATCGGTTCATCTTCTGACGTCAGAAACCTCTTGGAACTGCACCCCCAACCCAGTTTGAGAAACTGAGACAAAGAACGGCTGTGAGGTCCTAGTTTCATTTCCTAGTAAGTCAGGACTGACTCAGGACTGAGTGATTCACTCTTTATCTACATTTGCTCTCCCACCCCCACCCCATCGCAGTCACGTGGACGTGCAGTCTTAGGTGGGAGATCAGACCCAACCTCTCAGGATGGGTGCTCTGCAGAGATGCTCACTGTAAGGGCAGGCGGATGCTACCCCCTGTGCTAGAACACAGGCGTGCACGCTCCTCTCCAAGGATCAGCAGGGTCATTTCCAAGGAGCAAATAAAAGAGCACCTTCCTAAAGTTCTTTCAGATGTTGAACTCTGTGGCTATTAACTCACCTTAGAATGTGACCTTAATTGTTAGAGTCTCTGCAGATGCAATTAGATAAATTAAAACTATGTTAAATGAAACAAGCCAGGCACAGAAAGAGAAATACTACATGTCCTCACTCATAAGTGGGAGGGAGGGAGGGAGGGAGGGAAGGAGGGAAGGAGGGAGGGAGGGAGGGAAGGAGGGAAGGAGGGAGGGAGGGAGGGAGGGAGGGAAGAAGGGAAGGAGGGAAGGAGGGAAGGAGGGAGGGAAGGAGGGAGGGAGGGAGGGAGGGAGGGAGGGAGGGAGGGAAGGAAGGAAGGAGGGAAGGAGGGAGGGAGGGAGGGAGGGAGGGAAGGAAGGAGGGAAGGAAGGAAGGAGGGAAGGAGGGAAGGAGGGAAGGAGGGAGGGAGGGAGGGAGGGAGGGAAGGAGGGAGGGAAGGAAGGAGGGAAGGAGGGAAGGAGGGGAGGTGGGAAGGAAGGAGGGAAGGAGGGAAAGAAGGAGGGAAGGAAGGAGGGAAGGAGGGAAGGAGGGAAGGTGGGAAGGAAGGAGGGAAGGTGGGAGGGAAGGAGGGAAGGAGGGAAGGAGGGAAGGAAGGAGGGAAGGAGGGAAGGAGGGAAGGAGGGAAGGAGGGAAGGAAGGAAGGAAGGAAGGAAGGAAGGAAGGAAGGAAGGAAGGAAGGAAGGAAGGAAGGAAGGAAGGAAGGAAGGAAGGAAGGAAGGAAGGAAGGAAGGAAGGAAGGAAGAAATATCACAATAATATGTTGAACTTTCAGAAGAAGAGAACAGAACCACAGGTGGGAAAGGGAGAGAAGGAAGGGTCTAAGGAGAAATTAGTTAACGGACATGAAGAATGAATACCTTTTGCAAGGATGAATATACTAATTGTCCTGATTTGATCATTGCATATTGTATACAAATATCGACAGTCAGCTCTGTACCCCACAAATATGTATAATCAATTATGTTTCAACAAGAAGAGATGAGGTCACATTGGATTAGGGTGGGCCCTGAATTCAAAAACTGGTGTCCTTATAAGAAAAAGAGAGAACACACAAAGATACACACAGAGTGGGCAGCCATGTGGCCATCTAGACGGAGGTTGGAGTGATACGTCTACAAGCCAAGAAACACCAAAGCTGTCCAGCAGCCACCAGAAGCGGGGAGAGAGGCAAGGAGCAGACCCTCCCTCAGAGCCTGCAGAAGCCAGCACTGCCAACACCTTGATTTCAGACTTCTGGTCCCCCGATCTGTGAGGGATACGTATCCGTTATCTAAGCCACCCAGACTGTGGTACTCTGTGATGTCAGCCCTGGGATGCTGATACACCACGTATACCCATGAATGATACAAGATGTCAAAAGTCAGGATTATAGAATTTTAAAAAGCACTTTCTATTTCCTGGAATAAATAGCATGATGAAAATGACATCAAATTTAAAAACAGAAAGAATCCTTTGAAATAATAAAATACTCGAAATTAAAAAAAAAAATCAAGCATTTGCCTTAGTGTGACTGTTACTTTGTGGCACAGATGGACAAGGCTTCATCATCTTCATTCCACAGAGTTGTGTGGCTGAGAGAGTCTCCAGCAGCAGGTGATATTCGTGTTTTCAATGGCATGAAGAAGAAAAGCATTTTCGTGTATTTATGGCATTTTTCTGATATAAAGTGATGCATGCTCATTATAATGGAAAATAAAAGATATTACGTGGTTGGAAATAAAAGTACCCCTCATCCCAGCATCCAGAAATAACCATCGTCAATGCTAGTAATGCACTGCCTCGTGATGTGCCGCCTACTGCTCTCATCTTTCTCAGGGTCTGTGTCTGTGTGTGTGTGTGTGCACGTGCATGTGTGTGTGCGTGCACGGGTGTGCATGTGTGTGTGCACGTGTGTGTGTGTGTGTGCATGCATGTGTGCGCGTGCCGGTGTGCGTGTGTGTGTGTGCATGTGTGTGTGTGTGTGCGTGCACATGTGTGTGTGTGTGTGCGTGTGTGCGTGCATGTGTGCGTGCACGGGTGTGCATGTGTGTGTGTGTGCGTGTATGTGCACGAGTGTGTATGTGTGTGTGTGCATGCGTGTGTGCATGATGCTCTCAACATCTGGATCCTCTCGTTCACAAAGTTCGCAACATGCTTTTAAAAATTTAGCACTAAAAAAAAGAAAAGAAAAAGAAATAAAGACCATTTTATTGTCATTAAATAATCTTTTAAATGTGTTTTTTTAATGGTTGAAGACTATTCATTTTAACATGTCAAAATTCACTTATCCAATTATCTAGACATGAACACTTGAGATTTTATTTTTCCTTTTGATATTATAAATATGATGTGCTGAATCATTGTTCATACATATTTGCTCTTTCTTGAACCTACTGTGGAAGTAGAATCATAGAGTGAACTTATATTAGCTTTCTAAGGGGTCTGAAAGTGGAGGCACCTGGCCCACCTGCACTACTTCTGAGGGTGCACGAGCCCATGCTCTCCTGCAGCACCACAGACCCTGAATAGAAACAGCGTCATTTTGAAGTTATGTGCTAATTTAATAGGAGAACGTTATGGTGTTTTAAATTTGCATTCCTTGAATTTCCCATAAGTAAACCACATATTTCATAATGATCATTTGTAATTATTCTGAATAATCTGTTTACATTTTATAGTACGGTATTAGAATAAATTGTTCAATGGAACAACTGTTCTAAAACTTATTATATTGACCTATATGTAGATTACTACATCAGTACCACATTTAAAAAATTGATGTAATTTTAGAATAAGTTAAACCCCTCAGATGTTAATAAGAGGATACTTCAAAAAGTTCATGGAAAAATTCATATGATCTTCCAATTCTATTTTTTCATGAATTTTTTCTGAATTGCATCAGCAACACTTCTAAATGATCTTCTCACCTTTGAAAAAAGTGATATAGCTAGAATTGTTATATTCATAAATTAATTTGAGAAGACTTGATATCCTCACAGTATACCACTTTCCTATCCAAGACCATAGTGAGTCTTTCCACTTGGAAAGTATCATTTATCAGAAAATTCTTACAGTTTTGTTTGTTTATGTTCCATACATAGGTAAAGTTTATGATCCATCTACCTGTGCTGATGGGCATTCCCAAGTGTTTTGGGCATTCCCAAGTACTTTGTGCATTTTTTTATGCTATACTGCTAATTACAACATCTAAGTACCTATTGATGTGTAGAACACATATTGTCTTTTGCATGTTTATATTTTTTCAATCCATTTTGCTAAACTGTCTTTAATTTTAAGAGTTTTTAAGTTGACTATCATGAGTTTTCAAAACATGAAAGTATATAACCTTTAAGTAGTATATCATATTTCTGCCTCATTTCTTATTAAATTGGCTGGAACTCCCAGAAAATAGTTAAAGCAAAATGATAAACAGTAACTCTGATTATCTTGGGAATGCCAATAGCATTTTCTGCAAAGTGGTGGTTTTTAGATAAATATTCTCTATCAGGTTCCACTTCACTTTTTAGTTCCCTGATTTCTTGAATAGCTGCTACATTTCATGAAACAATTCATCTTCATATAGTCTACTGACGTGAATATATTTTTTCTTATTAAACCCACAGGTGTGATGTCCTTGTCAATGCCTTTCTCATTATTACACAATTTATGCAGCCATGAAATGCACTCCATTTGATCCTGGCAGATGTTATTGTTACTGTACTATTGCATTTTCAATAACATTTTTAGGATCATTACAGGTATCTTTATAACTGAGATTTGTCTATATAATTTATTTATTTTTCTATTTTCTAAAAACATTGATAAAATTGGTAACCAACTTTATAGTACATATTAGGGTTTCACCATTTTCTGTGTTCTGAAATAAACTCTATATCATAAGAAAAGTTTCCTTGGAGTTTGGGAGACTCTAGTAGTAACGCTTGTGGAGTCTCAGGTGTAAATGAGACTCAAGGCCAAGGGAGATGGTGAGGATGAGGTCACTAAGCATATGTCCAGTTAGAAGCATCCAGGAGACCTGGGGAATTGCACAGGAGACCTGAGGGGATTGCACAGGAGACCTGGAGAGATTGCACGGGAGAACTGGGGGGATTGCACAGGAGACCTGAGGGGATTGCACAGGAGACCTGGAGAGATTGCACGGGAGACCTGGGGGGATTGCACAGGAGACCTGGGGGGATTGCACAGAAGACCTGGAGGGATTGCATGGGAGACCTGGGGGGATTGCACAGGAGACCTGGGGGATAGCACAGGAGACCTGGGGGATTACATAGGAGACCTGGGGGGATTGCACATTGTGGTTCAAGCTGAATAGCTCATTATATCCCAGAAAATAAATTATCTAATCATCTTAAAAATTATCATTATTGAGCAGAGATGTCTCCACTTAATATGTTTCTTTTTTTATGTAATATGTTTTTGTGTTCATACGGGTGAAGGGAGCACTTTTAATCAATTTAATTTATTTCTGTTTTTAAAACTATGAATACTTGCTGTTATTTTTATCATTTGCTTCCACACATTTCTCTTTTTGTCCTCTAACTTTCTAATGTCTTGATTTGAAAGCTATCTATGCCATGCCCACACTTCCATGTGTACATCATCATCATTTCAGGCTGCAGACATGTATCTTAGTACTATTTCTCATATGTGCACTTCATGTTTGGTTATTTTATACAAGGTTTATTTTT
Source organism: Cynocephalus volans (assembly GCF_027409185.1). Classification (NCBI taxonomy): domain Eukaryota; kingdom Metazoa; phylum Chordata; class Mammalia; order Dermoptera; family Cynocephalidae; genus Cynocephalus; species Cynocephalus volans. The sequence goes on from NC_084466.1 coordinate 160,098,856, forward strand.
GTAATTTCGATTTCTGTTTCACTTAGTTTTTCACCACCATTTAGTATTGTCAGTTTTGTTTTTCTTTTTAATTTTATATTTTACTATAGCCATTCTAATAAGTATGTAGGAACTCTCATAATGGATTTAATTTGCATTCCCCTATTGATATATGAAGCTGACTTATTTGTAATTTGTACTTCTTTGCTAGTGATGTATCTCATCATATTTTTTGTCCATTTTTGTTAGTTTATTTGTTTTCATATTACTGAGTTCTGAGGATTCTTTGTATATTCTGGATATCATTTCTTTATCACATATATATGTTTTGTGAATATTTTCTCCTAGTATGTGGCTTTTCTTTTTACATTATCAAAAGTTCTTTCGAAGAGCAGCAGTTTTTAATTTTGACAAAGTCCAATTTATTAATGCATTTTCTCTTACAGTTCATGCTTTTGATGTCACATCTAAGAAATCTTTGCTCAATCCAAGGTCACAAAATTTTTCTTCTATGTATTCTTTCAGAAGCCTTAGAGTTTTTAATTTTATAATTAGATTTATAATTTATTTTTTCGGTTTTGTACAATATTTGTACATATTTATGGGATACAATGTGATATTCGAATACATAATACAATATGTAATAATCAAACTAAGGCAATTAAGTGTATCTATCACCTCATACTTTAATAATTACTTTGTGGTGAGAACATTCTAAATCCTCTCCTCTAGCTATTTTGAAATATACAATATGTTATGGTTAACTATAGTCACCTACTGTGCAATAGAACAGTAGAGTTTTATTCCTCCTATGTAACTGGAACATTGTACCTGTTAACCAGTCTCTCTCCATCTCCCCTCCTACCCTCGTCAATCTCTGGTAACCACTACTGGGCTCTCTACTTGTATGAGATCAACTTTTTTAGATTCCCCATGTAAGTAAGATCGGGCAGTATTTGTCTTTCTGTGTCTGGCTATTTCCCTTAACATAATGTCCTCCAGGTTCATGCGTGCTGTCACAAATGACAGGATTTCCTCCTTTTTGAGACTGAATAGTATTCCATTGTGTATCTATACCACATTTTCTTTATCCATTAATCTGTTGATGGACACGTTGATTGATTCCATATGTTGGCTATTGTGAATAAGGCTGCAATCCTCATGGAGGTGCAGGTATCTCTCTGACATACTGATTCTGTTTATTTTGGATGCATACTCAGTACTGGAATTGCGAGATCATATGATGCTTCTACTTTTAGTCTTTTGAGGAACCTCCATACTTTTATATAGTGGCTGTACTAATTTACACTCCCACCAACAGTGTGCAGGGTTGCCTTTCTCCACATCCTTGTCAGCTCTTGTCTTCTTTGGTCTCTTTGATAGTAGCCATTCTAACTGGAGCGAGGTGATGTCACACTCTGGTTTTGATGTGCATTTCCCTGATGATCAGTGATATTGAGCATTTTTCCATATGCCTGTTGGCCATTTGTATAACTTCCTTTGAGAAATGTCTATTCAGGTATTTTGTTCTTTTTTTAAAATCGGATTACCTGTTATGTTTGTGTGGTTTTTTGTTTGTTTGCTGTTGAGTTGTTTGAGCTCCTTATATATTCTGGATATTAACCCCTTGTCAGATAGGTAGTTTGCAAATATTTTCTCCCATTCTGTAGGTTGTCTCCTCATTCTGTTGACTGTTTCTTTTGCTGTGCAGAAGCCTTTTCATTTGATGTAATCCCATTTGTTTATTTTTGCTTTTGTTGACTGTGCTTTGGAGGTCTCATTCAAAAACTCCTTGCCCAGACAAATATAAATCATTTCCCCTTTGTTTTTTTCTAGTAGTTTTATAGTTTCCAGTCTTACATTTAAGTCCTTAATCCATTTTGAGTTGATTTTTAGTTCATTTTTATATATGGTACAAAATATGGTCAAAGTTTGTTTGTTTATTTTGAAGATGGATGTTCAGATGTTCCAAAACCATTTGTTGAAAAGACAACATTTTCTCTACTGATTTTTTTGTACCTTTATCAAAATTCAATTGACCTTATACGTGGGTGTCTACTTCTGGATGGTCTACCACTATGTTCTATTGATCTTTATTCCTATGATTTTGCCAATTCCACAAAGCCTGACACTTTACCAAAAGCTTTCAAATCACTTATGTATGAGTCCTCCACGTTTGCTTTTCTTTTTCAAAACCATTGTGGTTATTCTACCCCCTTTGCCTTTCCATAACAATTATTGAATTGACTTGTCAATTTTTATGAAACTGGGATTTTGCTTAGGGTTGCATTGAACATGTAGAGCGATTTAAAGGGAATTGACATGTTCACGTTATTGAGTCGTCCAGTCTAGAAATGCAAAGTATCTCTCCCTTTACTGATGTCTTCTTTGAGTTCTCTCATTAATGTTTTGTAGTTTTCAGAATACAGATATTTTGTTAGGTTAATCCCTAATTATTTCATGGTTTTGATGCTATTTTAATAATACTGATATTTTATTTTAATTTCCAGTTGTTCATCACCAGTAATATAGGAATACAGCTGAATTTTGTACATTGGCCTTTCATCCTGCAGCCTTGGTAAACTCACTTATAAGTTACTGGTAGCTGTCGGTAGACTCTGAGATGGTCTATACAGGCAATCATTTAGTCCACACCCTGAGACAGTTCTGTTCCTTTCTTCTTACTCTGTTTGCCTTTTGCACTGGCTAGAGCTTTAAGTACAATTACTGCATGGAAGTGCTGAGAGCACAACCCCGGCCTTCTTTTCCACCTTAAAGGGAAAGTATTGGGCTCTCACGGTTTTTTGTGACCTTACGGTAAGGAAATCGCAACCCTTGGCTTGGCGTCGCCCGCACCGTGCTCAGCCAGTGAGTGTACCAGTCATTCCTATATAGGATCCGAACCCACGGCGGGAGCACTGCTGTGCTCCCAAGTGCCGCACTCTCCCGAGTGCGCCACGGGGCCGGCCCTGGGCTCTCACTGTTAAGTGCGGTGTTAGCTGTAGCTCTTTCATAGATGCCCTTTGTCAATGTGAGGAAATTCTCTTTAATTCCTAGTTGACTTAAAGGTGTTTTCAGGTTAGGGTTGTTTTACTTTTTTCTTTCTTTTTTTTTTTTTTGCTTTTTAATCTGAATGGATGTTGAGTTTAACAAATGTATTTTCTGAATCTATTAAAATGAGATACTGTTTTTGTCTTTCTTCTGATGATGAAGTAAATCACATTGCTTGATTTTCTAATGTTGAACTAGCATGGCATTCCAAAAACAAACAAAAAAACCCACTTGGTCTTGACATATTATCAGTTTTACATATTGCTGGGTTTGATTTGTTAATACTGTGTTGAGTGTTTTTGCATCTATGCTCATGGAGTAAATGGGTCTGCTATTGTTTTCTGTAATATCTATTTGGTTTTATTATCAGAGTTATACTGACCCCAAAAATGACTTGGGGAATGTTCTTCACTCTTTCATTTTCTGAACAAATTTACTTAAATTTGTGTAATTGCTCCTTCCTTAAATATCTGATAGAACTCACTAGTGGAGCTGCCTGGGCCTGGAGTTGTTTGCTACTGTTTTTTTTTTTTTTTTTTTTTTTTTGAGTGAGCACTGATAGCTGGGGATTGAAAATCAATGTATCTATTCATCAAAGTGTTGCAATTATTTCCATGGATTGGTTTTCAGTATTTTCCTATTACTTTTTTATTGAAAAATAATTGATTATACATTTCTGTGGGGTACAGAGTTGACTATCAATACTTGTGTACAATATGTGATGATCAAATCAGGATAATTGGCATATGTGTCATTACAAAACATAATCATCCTATTACATTTTTAGTGTTAAGTGTTTTTAATAATTTTATTTGTTTGTTTTCCATTCCTAACATCAGTAATCTGTGTTGTCTTTCTTATTTTCTATAGCCAGGGGGTTATCAATTGCATTGATGTTTCTGTGAAATCAGCTTTTAGTTTCATTGATTTTCTTTATATTTTTCTGTTTTTAATTTCTTCAACTTCTGCTCTTTTCTTTACTACTTTCTTCCTTTTTTGTATGTTCGGGTTTAATCAGCTTTCCCTTTTCTAGTTTCTTAAAGCGATGTTTAGATCACTGATTTGAGACTTTTTTTTTAATTCAGGCATTTTAATGCTATAAATTTCCATCTAAGAACAAGATTTTTTGATCATGATTTTCACTTTTATTCAACTCAAAATGTTTTCTAATTTCCTCTGTCACTTCTTCTTTGAACCACTTGTTACTTTGGAGTGTTTTGTTACATTTTCAGATATTTGGAGATTTTCTGGATCCTTTTCTGTTATTGATTTCTAACTTAATTCTATGTGGTTAAAAAATAAGTTGTGTCTACTTTTAATTACTTAACATTTGTTGGCTGTTTTGTAGTCTAGCATATGGTATTGACAAATGTTCCATGTGCATAGAGAACACGTGTTCTGCTGCTGTAAGGAAGAGTGCTCAGTAAGCGTTAACTGGGGTAAGCTGGTAGACAGTACTGTGTGAGTTCTCTAAACCCTTGCTGATCCTCTGCGTCTTGCCCTATTATTGAGGGCTGAGAGTTGAAATCTCCACTGAACAGTGACTGTCTATTTCTTTGTTCTGCTCTATTGATTTTTGTTTTATGGATTTTGAAGCTCTTTTATTAGAATTGTTATGCCTTTGTGGTTCTTACTTATACATTTTTAGTTATGTAATGTCCCTTTTTATCCTTGATAATAGTCTTCTTCACAATTCTAATTTGCCTAATATTAATGCAGCCATTCCAGCTATCTTTTGATTTTTATTGATGTGATATTGCTTTTCCATGTTTTTACTTTTACCTTGTCTATGAAAGTGACCTTCATTTTGAAAGTGGGTTTCTTCGAGACATATGTTTGGGGCTGAAAATCTGAAAACCTTTTCATATCAATTAGGAAGTTTAGATCTTTATATTTAAATCTACTATTTTTATAGGTTTTTCTTTAAATATCTTTGTTACAACTTTACTTTGGTCCTTTTCTTTCTTTTTATACCTGCTTTTGGGTTGAATTTTTAGTATGATTCTATTTTTATCTCCATGATTGTTTTATTAACTATAACATTTACACAATTTTAAGTCCTTTCTCAATGCATTACTACACATATACCTTTATAAAGAAATACACACACACACACACACACACACACGTATATGAAGCGTATCTTTAGTTTACAACCTGCAAATAATACTATGCCACTTTCTTCATGGTGTAACTGCCTTACAATTCTAGACTTTCAATTCTTCCCTCCCATTCTTAGTAAAACTGTTGACACTCATTTTGATTTTACACAGGCTATGCATTCATGCCACAATACTATTCTCTGTTCCTTATACATAGTTGTCTTTTAGATCATTTAAAAATAAGAAAAAAATAAATATGCTTTACCTTAATGTAGTCCATATTTAGCACTCTTTATTTTTTGTGTAGAGGTAAGTTTCTTTCTGCTATTATATAATTCTGCCTGACAACCATTTTTCTAATTTCTTGAACTGCAGGTCTACAGGCAATGGATTATTTTCAGCTTTAGTTTGTTTGGGAAAATGTTTATTTAACTTGGTGTTTGATCATTTTTTGCACTTAGTAAAAAGTTCTGGATTGAGAGATTTTTTTCCAGACCTTTAAACATGTCCTTTCATTGTCTTCTGGCTTATATAGATTCCGAAAATAAAACTCCTGCAATTTTTGTTCTTATCTGTGCAATATGTCTTTTTTCCTCTGTCTTCAAAATTTGTTTTCAGTCTTTGAGTCAGAATTTTGAACCTGATTTGGCAAGTTTTCAGAGTCAGCTTGTTTCTTGCTTTTTCTATTTTTCAGTCTTGGGGTTTGCTGAGTTCTTGGATCTGTGATTTGATAATGTTCATTATTTTTGTATCACCTTTATCATTATCTCTTCAAATATGTTTTTCTGCCATGTTTTCTCCCCTACTCTTTCTGGGACTTCAATTATACATATGTTAAACCACTTAATATTATCCCACAGCTCTGGAAAAGTACACTCCATTTTTTCTCTTGTTTCCTCTTTGTGTTAAAACTTCAGTAATTTCTGTTGACCTATTTTTAACTTCACTGATTCTTTCCTTGACTGTATTGAATCTGCTCATGAGTCCACTGAAATAATGTTTTATTTCTGGTATCATGTTTTGCTTCTTCTAATATTTCAGTGACTCTCTTGTTTTTTCTGTATCTCTTGATGAAACTGTCCATCTGTTCATTTATGTGTGCCATCTTAGGGTCTGATTCTGTTGATTACTTTGTACCTTGACAATGGTTTATTATTTCTTATTTGGTTTGTGTGTCTTCTAGCTTTTTGTCAAATGCTAGACATCATGAGTAGAATACCAGATAATGAGATAAATAAGATTTACTCCTGGGGGTGGGCACACCCCTCCTGTGTCAAGATGTTAGTGAATGAGGCTGTGTCAGTGGATTCAGGAGTTGACCTGGATTTGAATTTTGTTACCAGGGTTTCCTTCAAGATCCCACAGGCTTCAACATCCTTTATCAATGCCTTTTGCTGAGCATAGGTTCTGGGGTGTCTGACAATCTCTTTCAATATTTTTTCTCCCATCATGCCTTTCAGTCATCCTATATTCCTGCACCACGGAAAAGGGTCACTCTGTGCTCCTCCTCTTTCCCCCATGGTAGATGGATGATGTTTTTTACCAGTACTTGGTAGGCTGGTTAGTGGGCAGGGGTCCTAGTCCAGGTTTAGTCTTGGATAATCTTGTTTATCTGAGTTTCAAGTGCACGGGTTTCTTACTTCTGCCTTTTTTAGCAAAGGTGAGGAATTTTAAAAGAACTTAAGCCCTCACATCTCTCCCTTCTCCTCTCCTTAATTTTATCAATATATTTGGGGTTATGTATTCAGATTATAATTTTTATAGTAATCTTTTCTCCATCAAGACAATTGTTTTAAATTTTTACTCTTAGGAGTTTCAAGATGGCGGCAGCTGCGCGGCTGGCGCGGAGTAGCTGAGGTGGAAAAGGTGGCCACTGGGCCTCAGGCAGCCGGGAAACTTGTGGACCTTCCTCTGGCCATCTCTTAAGGGAGGACTGCTGCTGCTGGCCGGTCGTGGGGGCTCAACGCCACTTTGCCCCCGGCAGGAGAGGCTGCCTCATTTACAGGCAACAGCTTTGAAGTGTGGAGCAGGAAAAGAACTGATTCTTAGCTGCAAAAGTGAGTCTTGAAACAGGGAACACGGCGCCAGGGCTGCTGTGGATGCAGCCAGGATCCCGGAGGCTGGGGCCGCACTGAAGGCGGCCAGCTGCCCTATTCAGGATTCGAGGTTTCAGGCCGGCATTAAAGAAGATTCCTGGGAGCGCCCGAGCGGCGCCGTGACTGAACAGCCCGAGGCGGCAGCGCCGAGAACACGGAAGGCAACAAACCAGAGACAGAGCGAGCGCCCGACCTGGCACAGCACTGTGAGTGATCCCTGGCACAGCTCTGTTCGGGGGGTGGATGCCCACGTGGCTCCCGCCTGCACCACCAGGCCACTCACTGCCCCGGTGCTGCCTCCATTTTCCCAGGTGCGGGCAGCTCCGCCCTGCTCGGCCATCACTGAGCCCATTTGCTTGGCCTGGCGCGGGGCTTTCCGGACTCTGCGGGCCGGCCTCCTCTCCCACTCCCTCCGCAGTTCTCTGGCGGGGCTGGGGGTGTAGGGCGTCCCGACCAGTGTTGGGAGGGCTAGGAAGTACTGGCGGGCCGACTGTCACTCCACCACACCCTGCACTCCGGCCCCGGTAAACTTCCTGTTACTGGGAGGCAGATTCCATCTCTGCGACCACCAGTTTAGAAAAAAGCCTAACGAATTTCTGGTTGGGAATAGTGTGGTAGGAGAGTTCCCAGGTCCGCTTGAACCTGCCGGAGAGCAGGCTGCAGGCGGGCACTAGACTCGGTTTATACCGGGGGGATACAAAGGTGAACAAGACCCGAGAAAGATCTACACAGTGCTACAAAGGCACCCAGAAAGACCGGTCGTCTGTGCCCAGCAGAAACCTGGTAGACTTCCTGGGCGAGGCAGTGCTGAGCAGGGTCTTGAAGGCCCAGCTGATAGACGAGGGGTGCAGAAGACACACCCCAGCCCAGCACAGTGTGCACAGAGGGGAGAGACGTGCGGCCAGGGAGGCGGAGTCTCGACAGAAACCACACGCCCAGTGGGGTCACCACTGCACGATCTAACAGCCTGGGCCAGAGCACACGGAACGGGGAGAAGTCCTGTACAGAAAGTGAAAGCTCAACAGAGATCACACACCCTGTGGTACGTGATCCACCAGCCCAGCAGAGTCCAAGCTGACCAGAAAGGTGGATCCCCGGAGAAGCCCAAGACCCGAGGCAACCACACACACAAGACACTAGAGGCCAACTGAGCAGTCACGGCGGGAGCCATACCAAATTGGCAACCACAGCAACATCCTAGTTAGTCATTAGTCTCAAACCGGTGGACTGTGAAACCCCCTGCCACAATGAATAAACACCAAAAAAAAGACACCAGAAATACAAAAAATCAAGAAAGTACACCACCAAAAGTTAATAAATCTCATACTGTAGATCCTATAGAACAAGAAGCCCTTGAAATAACTGACAAGGAATTTCGAGTGATAATTCTAAGGAAACTGAATGAGATACAAGAAAACTCAGCTAGACATCATGATGAAATGAGGAAAAGTATACAGGATCTGAAAGAGGAAATATACAAGGAAATCAATGTCCTGAAAAAAAATGTAGCAGAACTTGCTGAACTGAAGAAGTTATTCAGCGAAATAAAAAACACAACGGAGAGTTTAACCAGCAGGCTTGTCGAAGTTGAAGAGAGAACCTCTGAACTTGAAGATGGGCTGTTTGAAATAACACAAGGAGACAAAAAGAAAGAAAAAAGAATCAAGGACATGGAAGAAAATCTGAGAGAGATATCAGACAACCTCAAGTGCTCAAATATCCGAGTCATGGGTATTCCAGAAGGGGAGGAAAATGGAGATTCCATTGAAAACATATTCAACAAAATAGTGGCAGAAAACTTCCCAGGTATAGGAAAAATCACAGATCTTCAGATCCAGGAAGCTCAACGATCTCCAAACGTATTCAACCCAAAAAGGCCTTCTCCAAGAAATGTCATAGTCAAATTGGCAAAACTCAGAGACAAAGAGAGAATCTTAAAAGCTGCAAGAGAGAAGCGTCAAATCACCTATAAGGGAGCCCCAATCAGGTTAACATCAGACTTTTCATCACAAACCCTAAAAGCTAGAAAGGAATGGGATGATATTTTCAAAATACTAAAAGACAAAGATTGCCAGCCAAGAATACTCTACCCTGCAAGGCTATCCTTCCGAAATGAGGGGCAAATAGTATATTTCTCAGACAAACAAAAACTGCGGGAGTTCACTACCACACGACCACCCTTACAAGAAATCCTCAAGGGAGTACTGGGTTTGGTTCCTGAAAAATAACTACCACTGCCATAAAAACCCAAGAAAAATCTAAACCCGCTAGTACAATAAAAATGGCATTCATGAAGAGAAAACAAGCTAACAAAAACACTATCTACAACCTAAGGAACCAACAAACAAAGAAACCAAACAGTAAATCAGAAAGCAAGGAACAAAAGACACCTAAGACAACCAAACAACCAATAAAATGCTAGGAATAAATCAACACCTTTCAATAACAACTCTTAATGTTAAAGGCTTAAATTCCCCAATTAAAAGACACAGACTGGCTGACTGTATCAAAAAGCAGGACCCAACTATATGCTGCCTACAAGAGACCCACCTCACCCATAAAGATTCACACAGACTAAGAGTGAAAGGATGGAAAAAGATTTACCATGCAAACAGAAAAGAAAAACGAGCTGGAGTGGCTATTCTTATATCTGACAAAATAGACTTTAAACTAAAAACCATAAAAAGAGACAATGAGGGACACTACTTAATGATAAAAGGACTGATCCATCAAGAAGACATAACAATCATAAACATGTACGCACCCAATGTTGGAGCAGCCAGATTTATAAAACAAACTCTATTAGACCTAAAGAAGGAAATAGACACTAATACCATAATAGCAGGGGACCTGAACACTCCACTGTCAATATTAGACAGATCATCTAGGCAAAGAATCAGTACAGAAACACAAGATCTAAACAAGACTCTAGACCAATTGGAATTGGCAGATATCTACAGAACATTCCACCCAACAACCTCAGAATATTCATTCTTCTCATCAGCACACGGATCATTCTCCAGGATAGATCACATATTAGGTCACAAATCAAGTCTCAATAAATTCAAAAAAATTGGAATTATCCCATGTATCTTCTCAGACCACAATGGATTAAAACTAGAAATTAATAACAAACAAAACTCTGGAAACTATACAAACACATGGAAATTAAACAGCATTCTACTTAATGACATATGGGTCCAAGAAGAAATCAAGCAGGAAATCAAAAAGTTTATTGAAACTAATGAAAACAATGATACATCATACCAAAACCTGTGGGATACTGCAAAAGCAGTATTGAGGGGAAAATTTATTGCATTAAATGCTCACTTCAGAAGAATGGAAAGATGGCAAGTGAACAACCTAACACTTCACCTTAAAGAACTAGAAAAACAAGAACAATCCAATCCTAAAGTTAGCAGACGGAAAGAAATCATTAAGATCAGAGCAGAACTGAATGAAATTGAAAACCAAAAAACAATTCAAAAGATCAACGAATCAAAAAGTTGGTTTTTTGAAAAGATAAATAAAATTGACAAACCATTAGCATGGCTAACAAAAAAAAGAAGAGAGAAGACTCAAATAACAAAAATTAGAAATGAAAAAGGCGATATTACAACTGATTCATCTGAAATACAAGGAATCATTCGAGACTACTATAAACAACTATACGCCAACAAATTTGAAAATCTGGAGGAAATGGATAAATTTCTGGACACACACAAGCTCCCAAAACTGAACCGTGAAGACGTAGAAAACTTGAACAGACCAATAACAATAAAGGAGATTGAAGCTGTTATCAGAAGGCTCCCAACAAAGAAAAGCCCAGGACCAGATGGATTCACAGCAGAATTTTACCAAACATTCAAAGAGGAATTGACACCGATTCTTTACAAACTATTCCAAAAGATTGAAACAGACGCAAATCTCCCAAACTCATTCTATGAAGCAAACATCATCCTGATACCAAAACCAGGTAAAGATATAACCAAAAAAGAAAACTACAGGCCGATATCCTTGATGAATATAGATGCAAAAATCCTCACTAAATTACTAGCAAACAGAATACAGCAACACATACGAAAAATTATTCATCACGATCAAGTGGGATTCATCCCAGGGATGCAAGGTTGGTTCAACATACGCAAATCAATAAATGTGATACACCATATTAATAAACTCAAACACAAGGACCATATGATCATCTCTATAGATGCTGAAAAAGCATTTGATAAAGTTCAGCACTCATTCATGACAAAGACCCTCTATAAGTTAGGTATAGAGGGAAAGTATCTCAACATAATTAAAGCCATATATGACAAACCCACTGCCAATATCATCCTGAATGGGGAAAAGCTGAAAGCTTTTCCTTTAAGAACAGGCACTAGACAAGGATGCCCACTCTCACCACTCCTATTCAACATAGTGTTGGAAGTACTAGCCAGAGCAATCAGAGAAGAGAAGGAAATAAAGGGCATCCAGATTGGAAAAGATGAAGTCAAACTGTCCCTGATTGCAGATGACATGATCCTATATATCGAACAGCCTAAAACCTCTACAAAAAAACTGTTGGAATTGATAAATGATTTCAGCACAGTAGCAGGATACAAAATCAACACACAAAAATCAGTAGCATTTCTTTTCTCCAATAGTGAACATGCAGAAGGAGAAATCAAGAAAGCCTGCCCATTTACAATAGCCACCAAAAAATAAAATACTTAGGAATTGAGTTAACCAAGGAGGTGAAAAATCTCTATAATGAGAACTACAAACCACTGCTGAGAGAAATTAGAGAGGATACAAGAAGATGGAAAGATATTCCATGCTCTTGGATTGGAAGAATCAACATAGTGAAAATGTCCATACTACCCAAAGTGATATACAAATTCAATGCAATCCCCATCAAAATTCCAAAGACATTTTTCTCAGAAATGGAAAAAACTATTCAGACATTTATATGGAACAATAAAAGACCACGAATAGCCAAAGCAATGCTCAGCAAAAAAAAATAAAGCTGGAGGCATAACACTACCTGACTTTAAGCTATACTACAAAGCTATAATAACCAAAACAGTATGGTACTGGCATAAAAACAGACACACTGACCAATGGAATAGAATAGAGAATCCAGAAATCAACCCACACACTTACTGCCATCTGATCTTTGACAAAGGCACCAAGCCTATTCACTGGGGAAGGGACTGCCTCTTCAGCAAGTGGTGCTGGGATAACTGGATATCGATATGCAGGAGAATGAAACTAGATCCATACCTCTCACCATTTACTAAAATCAACTCAAAATGGATTAAGGATTTAAATATACACCCTGAGACAATAAAACTTCTTAAAGAAAACATAGGAGAAACACTTCAGGAAATAGGACTGGGCACAGACTTCATGAATATGACCCCAAAAGCATGGGCAACCAAAGGAAAAATAAACAAATGGGATTATATCAAACTAAAAAGCTTCTGCACAGCAAAAGAAACAATTAAAAGAGTTAAAAGACAACCAACAGAGTGGGAGAAAATATTTGCAAAATATACATCTGACAAAGGATTAATATCCAGAATATATAAGGAACTCAAACAACTGTACAAGAAGAAAACAAGCAACCCAATTAAAAAATGGGCAAAAGAGCTAAGTAGGCATTTCTCTAAGGAAGATATCCAAATGGCCAACAGACATATGAAAAAATGCTCAACATCACTCAGCATCCGGGAAATGCAAATCAAAACCACATTGAGATACCATCTAACCCCAGTTAGGATGGCTAAAATCCAAAAGATTATGAACGATAAATGCTAGAGAGGCTGCGGAGAAAAAGGAACTCTCATACATTGTTGGTGGGACTGCAAAATGGTGCAGCCTCTATGGAAAATGGTATGGAGGTTCCTTAAACAATTGCAAATAGATCTACCATACGACCCAGCCATCCCACTGTTGGGAATATACCCAGAGGAATGGAAATCATCAAGTCGAAGGTATACCTGTTCCCCAATGTTCATCGCAGCACTCTTTACAATAGCCAAGAGTTGGAACCAGCCCAAATGCCCATCATCAGATGAGTGGATACGGAAAATGTGGTACATCTACACAATGGAATACTACTCAGCTATAAAAACGAATGAAATACTGCTATTTGCAACAACATGGATGGACCTTGAGAGAATTATATTAAGTGAAACAAGTCAGGCACAGAAAGAGAAATACCACATGTTCTCACTTATTGGAGGGAGCTAAAAATTAATATATAAATTCACACACACACATACACACACACACACACAAACCAGGGGGGGGGGAGGAAGATATAACAACCACAATTATTTGAAGTTGATACAACAAGCAAACAGAAAGGACATTGTTGGGGGGGAGGGGGGGAGGGAGAAGGGAGGGAGGTTTTGGTGATGGGGAGCAATAATCAGGTACAATGTATATCGACAAAATAAAATTTAAAAAAATAAAATAAAATAAAAAATAAAAAAAATAAAAAATAACAAAAAAAATGAAATGTAAATTAAATGTCATATGACTAAGAATAAAAACTACTAATTTTGAAAAAAAAAATTAAAAAAAAATAAAATAAAATAAAGTTTTACTCTTTCCTGTAACCAAATTAATGAATGTTCACATAATCCTATAGGATTAACCAAAATTGTGGACAATTACAGATAGGTTAAAATCTTCCTTCCCTATTCTCAGTTCTTGTATTAGATTTATTTCTAAGCTGAAGAAATTAAATAGAAAAAAATAAAATTGTGCAAAATAAACTTTAAAAAATTCATGTTTCATAACAGTAATTTTAAAGCAATAGTGTTGTCATGATTTTAAAATTGAGAAACCATTAGCTCAAGTCTAGTTTTAAAAAAATCTTACTGGTAATTGCTTGAGAAATCAGAATCAGTATGAACACATTCCAACTAACTGTATAAAACAAAAGTAAGCAAAATCCAACAAAACATAAATGTAGCTCACAAATAACAACAGAGCAAACAAAGGAATAACAAGGAAACATAAAAAGTAGGACATAACAATTACAGAAGAATATGAAAATATTAAATCAAATATAAACATGCTAAACTGTATTGTTAGAAGGCAAAGGCACAGATTGTACTTTTAAATAATTGATCTGAGTTCAAAACGAAAGGTAAGGCAAAAACTGATAAGAAAAGTAAAATATAAGATGTAGGTAGAGTGGTGGCAACATTAATTTTAGAGAAAGCAGAATTTGAGGTGAAAACATTGGATGTGGCAAAGTTAATACTTTTTTGCTTTTTCAAGAATGTCTTTTCTTCAGTTATGCACTTGTATGACTTTCTTGTGGGGCATGAATTTCTTAAATCACAATTTCTTTTCCTCATAATTCCCTAAAGTTTTCTCCAGGACTAATCACATCTAATACTGTAGGACAATCTGAAGCTATTTCAACTTCGGTGTTCTCTTAAGTAGCGCATTCCCCATTACAGAATGTCCCGGGACATAGAGAGCAGCATATATGACCTGCTTCGCCTCACTCAGTATTTCTGTTGCATTCTACTTGATGTTTCAGGAGGTCAAATAAATATAGACCTGTTGTTGGCTTTCTGTTTTACACAACCATCACTGTCATTATTATAACTCATTTTCATAGTCACGTCTGTGCAGCTCAAGAATCTTTCTGTGTTATCTTCTCTTGTTCAATTCATAACTAATTCTTCTCTTTAAAATGTTAAGTGCTATTTTTCAAAAGCTTCCTTGCATTCTTTTCTCATTTCTCTGAACTATCTTTTCACACTGGTCAGTTCCCTTTTGATTTTACCTTTTACCACTTTTCTATAGGCTTTTTTAATTTACCTATTAAGGTAAACCAAAAGTTGATTTATCCAAAATGTTTACCAGTTCCTGTGAAAAATCAGTTTCTCAGATTTGTTTTTCTTCTGCATCTATTGAGTAGATGAATCTCGTGAACCAGATTATTTCCAGATGTCCCACCTCATCCTCCATGTTCCTCCCAATCTTTCTCTTGAGTCAACTTTGAATGAGAAGAGACGTGGCCAGTGTTTTAGTTTTTTATTCCCCAACCCGGCGTTAGTAGAACCGGGCTCTTTGGTCTTAAACTGAAGGGCAGTGTGACATGGATAAATTTTAGACAAATCTCCAGTCTCCAGCAAGGTACTATTATTTCATGTGTCTTTACTGACTGAAACTGAATTAATTGCTTTCTCTTCCCTTTGCTTGATACTCTCAGTATAAATAACTTTATTTCTGAGTAGGTTGAAGGCCTCTGAAGATCTTAGTTTTAGAAGTGAAATACAGAGACTCCTAAGAGAGCACTATTTCCACCCTGACCCTGCCTCTGCCTCTATCTGCGATTAACCTCATGTCCTGAAACACAAGGCCACCCCCACTTTTCCCCGGGAAGAAGAGTGGCTCACAGTACTGCAGGGGAGAAGGAAGATGTTGATGCAAGAGCAAAGCAAATGATGCACAGAAACTTCCAGCTGGATACTGGAGGGAAGTGACTGTTTGGGAACATGCTGCCTCATTCTGCCCATCTGGCCCTGAATCAACATCTTAGGTTCTGGAATGAATGAGTGCTAGATTAATTCTCAATTTAACCCATTCACACCAATTAGGGACAATTTATTTAAAGCTGCTGAATTACTAAGTGGAGACCCTAGTTTCTGGTACATTTGTAGCTTTGCATATTTCTGTCTGCTTAGATTTGTCAGTGAGAATGCTGTCTGCCTCCTCTGTGGTTCCTCTACTTCCTGAGGATGAATTGTATTTTCTGGAGGAGCCATGGATCCTGAATGGAAGAATGACATAAAATCCCTCCACAGTCCATGGAGAGCGGAGGACCAACTCACCACACAGCTCTAACGTGATGTACCTTGCATGAAGAGGTCCCCAGGGCCTGGGCACCTGCCTACTACTGCATCCCCACCACTTGCCCTCTCCTCTTGTGGTTCAGCCACACTTAGCTACTTGTAATTACTTAATCATACAACTTTTCTTATGTTTGGGGGACTTTGAGCATTCTATTCCCTTCATTTGGAATTGCATGTCCCTCTTTCTGCACTGAGGTGGCATTGCCCCTGGAGTCCTTCCTCACACGTTTGCAGAGGACACAGCAGTCATTGCATTGTTGTGTAATTATAAACCAACTTGCATATTCCCGCTAGACTTTGAGCTCCTTAACAGAGCTGTTATGGACCAGATGCTTGTGTCTCCCCAAAATTCATATGCTAAAGCCCCAAACCCCAAGCTGATGCTATTAGGAGGTGGGGCCTATGGGAAGTCCTTAGGGTTAGAGGAGGTCGTTAGTGGGGGACCCCCATGATGGAAGTAGTGTCTCTACAAAAGAGGCCTCAGAGAACTGCCTTGCTGCTTCCACCACGTGAGGACACAGCGAGAAAGCAGTGTCCACAGCCCAGGAAGAGGGTCCTCATCAGTCCCAGCCATGCCTGCACCCCGATCTCAGACTTCCAGCCTCCAGAACTATGAGAAACAAATGTCCATTGTTTAAGCCACCCAGTCTCTGTGTGTTTTTGTGTTTTCTTTTGTTTTGTTTTACGGCAGCCTAAGCTGACGAAGGCAAGAGCCTTACATAGCACCAGCTCCCGGTACCATGCCAGCAAAGAAAGTGCTCAAAAATAGCTTGTGTAATGAAGAATATGAACATTAATCATTAGTTTCTACGCTTACAAGTGGCTGCTGCGGACTGATCAAATTGTGTCTCTCTAAGTTCATATATCAGAAGCTTGATCCTCACTGCAACTGAGGAGGGTGGGAAATCCTATTACAGTAATTGAAGGGTGGGGCATGAAGAGGTGATTGGATTGTAGGGCCACACCATAGTGAGTGGATCAATAATGGTGGTCACTGGTGTGGCTCTGAGGGCTTTAAAAGGAGAGGGCATGAGAGCTATCCCTCTCTCCGCCCTGCCATCTTCTGCCAGGTGAGACATCTGCACTTCTGCAAGCTGCCCCCAAAGAAGATCCTCACAAGAAGTGTTCCCTGGACTTTGGATTTCCCAGCCTCAGCAACTGCAAACAGTAAATTTCATTTTCTTGCAAGTCACCCAGTTTCAGGTGTTTATGTTACAAGCAACAGAAATGGACTAACCCAGTGGGCCACAGGCCATTTATGGATCTGAGTTTGATGGAAGAGGCTCATTATTACCATCATCAGGAATGACTCTAATGTGTATAAGAAGTTGTCCTTTACAACACTAATTACATTTTAAATAACTTATCTAAATTCACTTAAGTCGTGGTCTATCCCTGAGACCCTGGGCCACGCCGTCAGTTCTTAATCTGCAGTAAATGGGGGCGGTGGTGACACGTTAGTAGACACCTCACAGGTTCTACAACCACGTCTCCACCCAAGAGACCTCAGCTCAGTCCAGGAAGCAATGTGCTCATGCAGACAAAACTGTGCCAGTGTCACAGCGTCAGAGGTCATGCTGTATGGTGCCATTACCCTAAACAAGCAGTGCACATAGAAAAGTGCTAAAAAATGGCTATTGCACAAAAACCACTACCTGCCCACGAAAGGAAAGTGAGCTCAGCTCAGAAGGCCTGTTTAAAGGGAGGAGGTTTGCTTCACTCTTCCAGCTCCCTTAGAGTCCTAATTATGCATCTTTGATTAATTTAAAGAGAATAAATAAAATATATCTGAATC
This sequence comes from Cynocephalus volans, assembly GCF_027409185.1. Classification (NCBI taxonomy): domain Eukaryota; kingdom Metazoa; phylum Chordata; class Mammalia; order Dermoptera; family Cynocephalidae; genus Cynocephalus; species Cynocephalus volans. The sequence continues at coordinate 160,116,752 of NC_084466.1, forward strand.
TGAGGCCACTTATTTCTAAATATAGATATTTATAACTAGATCGGTTAAGGTAATATATCACTTACATATTTACACATTATTCATTTTATAAATTGCAAGTTTACATGTATTTGTATATTTATAAATGTTTAAACTTATGAGATAAATTAAGTATACTATATAAATTTATCAATTTATAATAAGATACAAAAAATTAATAGCAATTTTAATAATAATAACATATTGTATCTAAAAATCTATCTGTAACTGTTTTAATAATGTTGTGTTTTCTAGTTAATTACAGTAATATTTAAACAGTATATCTTAATTTTTAAATAACTTGGAGTATTCAAAACTTTTGTTGGAACAAGCGAACTGATTTCACTATTTTTTAAACTAAATTTGTTGATTATCTCAGTGACAGTTATTGCCAATGCATTAGGAAGTTAAAATATTATTCTTTCATATATAAAGTCATGGAATCTTCCTGTAATGCATGCCATCTAATTACCTTTTATCAACATTAAGTCAAGTAGGAAACATGATCATCTTAGTGTAAAACATCTATAAATGTATGCATGCATGATGCCCATTCAGATTTCAATTAATCAGTAATGTGTAATTACAAAAACAGAAGGTAAATTTCAGTCAAGAATTATCAAGGCCTGTGAGAAATACAAACAGTTGAGTTGTTTTTCTTAACTTATTACTAAACAAGATTCATAGCAAATTGGAAAAAATATGTAGGCAGAGAAGAAAATAAATATATCTCCTAAACTAGTGCTGCATTATCCACAGGAACATCTCTTTATTACTAAACTTTAGAGACACATATTGAGACCGGCTTGGTAGGTAGGAAATTACAGGAAGATAATGTAATCCTGAAGTCATAAAATATTCCATAACGGAAGGTGTTTCAAGACAATTTTGGCACGGGCAGTACTTGCTTTTATAATATGATATGTTAAGGTGATTTTAAAAATCAACTTAAAAATTCATAAGATGATTTTATTCTGCTGTTACTATACAGGTTTATTATACAGTCTTTCATCCAAGGATTGTTTCATGGAAGTCTGTTCCAGGACAAATGTTCTTTCAGGACACTAGACTCCAAAGATAAAACAAAATCCATCTTCCAAACAGGACATTTTATAGCCCATCTCCATTATCACCCCCATTGTGAAGGCAAAATTCACAGAAATCATACATGTATCTGTGTCCTGCAGACCAGAGAGCTTCAATGTGTGCACCCCACCCCAGAAAATTAACATTTTTAACCAGCTGACAGATCAATTAGTGCCCCTATTAAGAGCAATCAGTAGAAAACATGGTCCAATTTTTAAAATAGAGCACTACAAACACAATTTTCTGCAAATCCCTTCAGCCATCTCTTCATCTTAAAAATAGATCCTATATTCCAAAAAGAAATATTGAATGAGCTACCCAAATCATTTTTTTAAAAAGATCCATGCCCATGAAAATAAATTGTATTTTACTAAGAGAATTATTTCATTAAAATATAGTTTTCATACATATAACTAATTTATGACTAAAGCAAAAAAAATCACATTGTCACTATTATTTGGGCACCAACCTGGTATAGGCTGAGGTGTTAACACCACTGTGGGAAGAGGTCTGGAGGCAGGGGCTGGCCTGGACAGGGTCATAGCTACTTGGTTTGCTAGCAAATGAGGCTTTTCGTGCCCATGGAACAATCTTAATTCCTCAGGATGCATCCATGTTGAGTCCAGAGCAAAGGAATTATTAAAAATGATCTGTGCAAAAATGATAAAAGTATAACATTTAAGGCAATGCACATCGTAAAGACTAAACACTACTGTGAAAATATTTGTTGTCTTACATGATCAAATTACATTGGACATTCTGTTATTGAGGACTCTATAAAAGCATCATTCTGAAACTGAAAGAAAGATCCATGGGGCTCCAATACTAACCATCTTCTAGTTAATGTCTCCTGGGCTGGTTTTCAATTATTGATTTGGTCAGTTTGGCCCAGCAGCCAGCTTACTGATTAAAAAATCGCCCCAATGAGGTAATTAGTGTGTTGTAGAACAAGTGAACATATTACTTTTTCTTCAGTGTTCAAGTAAGCAAAATGTAGTTAGTAAATTTGAATTCAAAAGCCAGAACAAACCATCAGAAAGATAAAATCTCAAAGCAATAATAGCAAGAAAAACTCACTTTTAAAATTTAAACTTAAATTGTGTAATGTTTAAGGCTGTATTTTGACCAAAGTTTATAGATTTTAAAAACACAAAAAACTTTTAAAAAGTAGATTCTGATTCAGAAATTGGAAATTTTACATTGTTCTAGGGAATCCAACAATTTTAAGCTAAAATACCCCCACCCACCCACCCCCAGTCTGCTGATGTTTTTGGACAGATCAACCTAATTCTCAAGTGATTTCTTTCTATACCTGGATGGTCAATCTATTGCAATTAGAAAATGCACAGTATTTTCTGTTGCTATGGTTATACCCAACAAGTTGATAACTGAAAGCCCATTTATCCAACTGTATTGCTTGTATTTTTACCTTGCAATTAGGTATCCTTTTATCTATCCAACTTTTCCCAACAGGAGGTGGAAGAGCAGAAATGCAGACATGTGGGAAAATGGGCACCAACTCCACTGTGGAAGAGGGGGACAGTCCCAGTGACGGAGAATGGCCACCAAACAGCCACTGCAACCCAAACGAGAGAAGGGAGCAGTCATTAGACTCAATCAATCAACTCAACTTTGTACCAAATGATGCTGCAGTAACTATTCAGAAAAAGGAATTTTTAAATGTACGTATTTTATTAAGAGATAAAGTCTCTCTTTCACCAGTCAAGAAAAACTATGAATGTTTACATATCAAAGAAAAAAATTATAAAAGTTTCATTACAAAGCATTACCAACATTGCATTCTTTAATATCAGAAAAGAACTTCTGAGCACAAAACCATGGGGACACAGTAAGAAATAGGTTTCTGCTCTGAGATAATGAGAAGCCAGGGTGCAAAAGAGAAATGCGGGTGCTCCTTTTAAATTCTTAAATTCTTTTTACAAGCAAGCATAGAGCTGTACTTTTCAAATATTCCTTTCAATATAACATTTTGTAACAATTACGTTTATCATTTTAAAAACACTGAGCTGATATTTTCAAAATGAAAATAGCTAAGAAATTAATACTTAAAGTTTCCCAAGGTTCACCAGTACAGATAGCTTCTACAGCAAAGAAAATATAAGTATCACGTAACACACACAAAAAAAATGTCAAGCCATTTAGGTGACACTCTCTCTAATTAAAATAACCGAGTCTTCATCAGGGAGAACTAATAAGATGCACTGTTCAATGACATGGAACACTTTGACATCTATTGTTTTAAAATCATAAAAGCAGTTTTGTTTTCCTATCATGTGAACGTGTTCTTCTGGTTCTAAATATTGTTACCTAACAGAAATTGTGTAACACAGAAATATTTTCAAAATTAATACTAAGTTGTTTTTAGATTTTTCTTTTAAATTTATACAAGAAAAAAATGCAGTTTTCTATATAGAAGAAAAAAAAATGTAGTTCCTTGACAGTGTGTACCTCTAGTGGTAGAACTCTGATATAACAACCCCTCCAAAATATAGCAAAAGCTACCAGCAATATTCAATAAAACCCAGTCTGAGCTGCATCACACATCAATATACGAGATCCAGTACGGCAGATGTAATGTATCGTTCAGTCTAAAGACCGGTTTAGGAGAAGTTTAACAACATCTTTTAGAAAAGCTCACAAGATAATATTGAAGTTAAATTAATTAAACGGTGTATTCTAACAAACATTCATTTGAATATGCTAATGAGGTCGATGCTTGGAATAAAATACATGTTATTGCATGATTTAAACGCATCTGCATAGTTAGATGGCAAACAATGAATCTTGCCAAAACCAGCCTGTCTCGCTCCGTCACACCATTATTCAGAGGTACAGTCACATCTTTTTCTTTTGAACCCCAAGCTTTAAACGCCAAACTCTTCTAAAGTGCAATATGACATTAGCAAACCTGACCGACCCAGCAAGGCCGTGGGTAGGAGGGGAACCCCGGGTGACATTTCTCGGTGCTAAAGGCAGCCTGCCCCCGCTGGGTTGAATCCTCTTAAGCACTGCCCTGAGCCCATTTTCAAACGAAAGGGGGGACCCCCAAACCCGACCAGAATCAGGAATAGCTCTCGATTCCCTGCTCGTCAAGTCTGGCAGCGACTGGGAAAGTCTGAACTTGCCCGCGGTAAGTCAGCCACGGCGGCGGCCGCTTCAGCACCGCGCCCCGGACAGCGCCAGCGCCCGGCGCGCGTCGGGGCCGGGCTGGGCCACCTCCGGCCCCGGGTGTCTAAACTGCTCTTTGGGAGACTGGGGAGAAATAATGCAAAGACCGCTGGCAGGCAAGGCGGGACGTCGAGGCATGAACTTTGCTGCCCGTGCACGGCTGCCGGGCCGCGTCCTGCTGGCTCGGGGAGGGGACGGCGCAACCGAGGCCAGGACCGCCCCGGGCCGGGCCCGGCGGGGTTGGCGCCCGGGCGCAGGGGGAAGCCGGGGCGCCCGGGGCCGGGGCGGGGTACGTTACCTGCCCGCTGAGCAGCGGGTAGTGGTGCGCGGCGGCGGCGTGGGCTGGCGCAGGGGGCAGCGGCAGCAGCGGCGGCAGCGGCTCGGCCGGGGCGGTCCAGCCGGGCAGCGCCGGGAGCAGCGGCGCCGCGGGGGGCTGAGCCGAGGCCAGCAGCACGGGCGGGGGCGCGACCCCGGCGCCGAGCCGGAGCAGCCCGGCCGAGCCGGGAACCATGCAGACCCAGGGCGGCGGCGGCGGCGGTGGGGGGTCCGCGTTCATCGGCCAGAGGACGGGCTGCCGCCGCCGCCGCTGGAGCCCGGCGCCCGCCAGCATCCTACATCCCGGGCGGCGGCGGCGGGGGCGGCCGGGAGGCGGGCGCCCGAGTGCGGGCCGGCGGCGGCGCGGGCTCCGGAGCCAACTCACTCGGTGCCGCGGCGCGGCCGCTCGCTCCGCCCCTGCCCCGGCCCCGCGCCGCGAGCCCCTCCTCCTGCCCGCCGCCCTCCCCTGCGAGCGCCGCCGCCGCCGCCGCCGCCCGGGCCCGGCCCCCGGCCCCCGGCCCCGCCCGCGCGCCCCGGACCCCGCCCGCCTGCGCCCCTGGACCCGGTGGCCGCGGCGGGTAGGCGAGGGCCCCGGGGGGCCGGGGGGCGACCGACCCGGGTCTCGCTGCTCCCGCCTCCCGTGGCTCCGGTGCAGGCGCTGGTGGCCTCAGGCTCTCGCGGACGGTGCGCACGGCCGGTGCGGGCTCTGGGATCTACACGCAGTGGCCCTCACAGGCCGAGGTGGCGGCGGCTGAGTCGGGCTTGCTCCGCAGACGGGGACCCCGCGCGGACCGCTCTCTGTCTGGCTTAATTGGCGTCTCGGGCGCAGGGCCCCACAAGGCCCCCAGGGGATACTGAACTGCAGATGTAGACGCCGGGCAGGCACCCACACGCTACCGGGCAAGGGTAGATTTGTCTTGGGGACAAATCTGCCGAACATTTTCCTAAGCCCCCAGAGAGTCCTCGTGGCCCGGTAATTGAACCTCGGCGTCCGGTCTAAAGTCCTGCATGCGAGATGCCTGCTGGCCTCGGCGGCCCCTACCCCATGGCAGCCCCGCTAGGTGCAATGCTCCAGGCGGGTGGCCTCAGGGCCTTTGCACAAGATGCCCCACTTGTCCAGCAGGATCACCCTCTGCAAACTCGTCCTGGATTCCCTCAGGCACAGAACTGTGCTCCTGCATCCCCACCACGTGTGGCCCTTGCCGCTGCACCTTGAGCTGCCTAGGGCCGAGGACAGACTTTCTCAGAGGACCCTCACTCTACCCAGAGCGCACACCGCCTGCACCTGCAGAACCGCTCCCGGCTCAGCGCCGCTCACACGCCGTTCACCACCAGGCGGCGCTCGTCCCAGCCGCTCCAGCAATCCCGCGTCCTGCGGCGGACCTGGGTCCCCTGGACGCTGTCTCCTCATTCTGATGCTCTCCCCAGCATCAGCTCTGAGATCTGGCCCAGCCCCGGGCAATTCGTGCCGAGAGCAGGGCAGACTTTCACGTGCTAATCAACTTCTAAGTGCGCTAAACCAAAGAAACCCAACCACAGTTAACGCCAGCGCAAGCCCAGGGCTTCTTAGGAGCGTTTGAAGCAGACCTCGAGGGAAAGCTTGCATCGAAGAGCTTGCATGTAAAACCCACCCTGACTTGAGTGGGAGAGCATGCACCCACCCCCCTGCACCCACAGACACACCCAGGATTCTGCAAACACAGGGGCTGCCACCTCCTGAGATGAACTAAAGTGCCCAATGCTTTCAATTGCTTCCAGGGTTGTTCCTCCGTTCTCTTGATTTGCTTCATTTCCTCCTGGCCTGGCACGAGTTCTTTTAGATCTGGGCATATGCTGATTTACATAGCTGGCATCTCCACATTTTCCTCCATGCAAATCATTTTTCAATTAGCAAGTTTATCTCTCTCTTTGATGCAGAAGTACTGCAAGATTCTTTTTTTCTCTCACCTAAAACTAGAAAGCTCTGCAGATAAGAAGGGTGCTTCTTTTCACTTAAACCTTCCATCATGTGCATGTATTTGTACATGCACACATGTGATATAAATGCCTTGATCCTGAAGGTCACAGTCAGACTAAGATACTGGAGTACGCATCTCTAGGCAGGATGACATGGCCCTTTACATGGTCCTGTTTGGGTGTGAGTCATCCGTCCTTTCTCCATTGCTCAGAGGCTGGGAACAGGAGCCTGCCAGCGGCAGTGCTGTCCTGCACGCTTCTCTCAGCAGAAGCAAATCTTGGCATGCACGGGCCCCTGCTCCCGGGAAGGTGGGATTCAGCTGCCAACTGTGGGTGCTGCAGCAGTTCCTCTGGGGGGGTCTCACCCCCATTCCCAGACAGCCCTGTCCTTAGAGTGGTTCTGCTAATGTCAGATTTGCCAACTGGTGATGTTCCCTCCTGGGGCTTTCTAGCGACCTGAGCTCATGAAGCCTTGGGCAACTGCTTGGTTCTGAATAAGAAGTGGGAAATCACAAGTAATTCTTCACTCAAAGAACCTCAAAGTAGCCCAAACTCCTTTGCTATGCCCTGCCACAGGCTTTACGGCATTCACGTATCACAATGCTTCAAACTCCTTTTCTGTACCATGTCATGTGCTCAACTCTGGGAAAGCAGACCTGGATGACCTAGACACAGAGCAATGTCCACTAATTGATTGCCGTGACAGGGGACCCAGGAGATGGGCTTATTCCCCTACTCATGGCTGTTATTTCCATCGATTCATCTCAGGGTATGTTCCTCACACCGGCTCAACCCAGGAACAGCCCTACAACCCCACAGATAATAGCAGCCCTCATCTTAGATAGCCTCATTTCAATGGGTATTTGAGAGGACTTCATGGACCGTCCCATGGAAGTCATTAGTGCATCATGGGGATATTTGAATGAGCAAAAACTGAGAAGATGTAACGAAGGCAGAGATGGATGCCAGCCGTCACTCAAAGAAGCAGAAAGCCATGTTCTCCCTGAGGACTGAAACCAGGTGGCTGCATGCCAGGGAGATGTGTGCTGTGGAGGGCACATCTACAAACCCACAGCGCCCCCAGGGGGTCCTCCCTGGGCAGTGACGGTGGTCGGCACCCCATAAACTCATGCCCTTTATCTCCCTGTCAAAGTCAGTGAGAAATTTTCTTTATAAAGTGTTTTATATACAATCTAGTCTCAAGCTCTCTTGACTAATAAAAACAACCTTAAGTCTGTCCATGTTATTCAGGCAAAACCAGCAGAAATTTTTAGCTAAGTTGAGACAGAATATCACTAAGCTAGAGGACATCCTCAGCAGGAGAAAACGTGAATTATCTACATGTTAATGAGTTCTGAATTGTTTATTACCTTTCAGGAAGCAATAACGTGGGATGTTACGAAGAGATCAGTGGAATAAGATTTTGCAGCCTGTGGAAGGGTTTTTTTTTTTTTTAAGTTACTTTGTTTTTCTAAGTAAAATCAAATAGAAGGGGGGAGAGAGAGAGAGAGAGAGATTAAAATGTTTTCTTCCAGGCCTACAGAGATAAAATAAACACAAGGGGAACAGGAGGGAAGTCGAGGATCTAGATGTCACCTCGGCAGCTTCCTGCCCTGCCCACCACTCACACGGCCAGAACATCTTTCCAAAACAAGCACCGCTCAGACAGGGTCCTTCCCTACTGAAAATTCGCCAGCTGAGAGATGACTAGGCCCTGGATGAAAGCCACGAAAGCAAGCTGCAGGAGAGTGGCAGATTCAGGAGGATGAGGTGGCAGTTTGACACCTGACTCAGTGCGGGGTGAGGAAGAGGGCATGAGAGTGATGTCCACAGTTCTGCGAAAGTGGGGTCTGGGCAGCTGAGCATCCCTCACTGGGAGAGACGAGGCGCCTTCCGGGATGAGCTGCAGGCAGAGGTTGGCAAAGACATGCCAAGATGCGCCGACTTGGAGGGCTCCCAGGGACGCCCGGGAAGATCTGTGTCACAGTTGAAACTTCAGTGTGGAGTTTGGGAGCGAGATCTTGGATGGAGCTACAGAACCGGAATTAACAGAAGAATTGAGAGTGGCAGCTGTCTGTAGTCATTGAGATCAAGGATGGGGACGGCATTGCCCAAGGCCAGGACAGAGTGGGCAGAGGAGAGGCCATCTGTGGGGTCCCATGATGGGGAATGAGGTTCCCAGGAAACAGAGAGGGCAGCTCGGGGCATGCAGCACCGATGGACCACCTGGCAGGCAGGAGTGCACTTGTGCGAACGAGGGTATTACCATTATTTTTCTCATAAATGTGTTACTATAGAATATCTGGAAAATACAGAGAAGCGTGAGTCAAAACCGCTCAGGGAGAAGCAATGCCAACCTTTCAGCAACCGTCTCTCTGCAGCATTTTTCCATTCACATCTTTCTATATATAATGTGATTATAGATACATACTTGTGCACACACACACACACACACACACACACAAACACACACACGCACACGAGGGTCTTCAAACCGTTCATGGAAAAATGAACTAAAAGATAATGCAAATCCTTCCATGAATGGTTTGAAGATCCTCATGTGTTTGTGTGTATATACACACAATGTATATATATAATATACTGCATCTTGTAATATTGCTTTTATATTGAGTTTATTTTGTAATAAATAGCTTTAATTCAGCTTGTGCCATATGTAACTCTAAATCTTCTTTTCCACTCAATATCACAGCATGAGCATTTTTCCACATTTTTTAAAGATCTTAGAGGAGCCCACTTATCAGTAGCAGAGAAAATCCCCCACTAGGTGGGAGCGGAGTTTGGGTGAGTGCGCCCCGTCATATAACAGGAGACTGTGGGTTCACATCCACTGTGCCGACTTTCTGATACGTAAGTAAGATCACACACGTGAACATGCCATGCCCAATAGGCCACGGAGTAGCACTTGATGAGTTTTGTCTCCGCCACCCTCCAAGGGGACTGCTCGAAGGGTGCACACTTGCTTACACGGCTAGCTTCTGGCCCGTTTGGTTAAACTGTGTGCACCTGCATTCAGAGTCAGGGTACAGGAACCTCCACACAGAGTCAGGTGGGGAAAAGGCCATGGCAGGGAAACCCTGCATGCTGGGCTGTCCAGCTGTGCTGCTTGCCTGTGATGCCCCTGCCCTGTGGCTCCCCGGCCAATCTGCATTCACAGTCTCCTCCGTGGGCAGCAGCCGGCCCAGGGCTGCGTGGAGGCAACTCCTGCTGCGTGTCTTCACTAAGAAGCACCTGTTCCCACTCCCTCAGGAATCCTTTCCTCTGCGGGCACCTCTTTGGCCTGTGCCCGGCACCTTGTCTGCATAGAGCAGCATCCCAGGTATTGGCTGAAGGACGGTGAGTCTTCCTGGAATCTGTTTCCCGGCCCCTGGCCTGGAACCTGGGTCTTTGTCACCTGTCCCTCTGCCAGTCTGCAGCCTCATCTCCCCAGACACTGACCTTCTGCCTGTCTGACTACTCTATCTCTGGACAGGACTACTGTCTGGACAGGCCCAGCCTGGCCCAGGGGTCCCTGCCTGCTCTATGTCACTGCCACCTACGTCCTGGTGACAATCCTGAGCATGTTTTTTTCACCGCCTCTGACAAGCATATCTGAAAGAGGCACCCAGAACTACCCCCTTATGTGCTCAGCATAATCCCTCTCACCAGTCCTTAACAGGACCCCTCTTTTCCGATGGCGTGCTCCAGCTCTGGCAGCCCCCACACCTGAAGCGTCCTCTCCCCTCGACCTCACCCTCAGGGTACTCCTGAAACCCTGCCTCCTTTGTGAGACTCACCCAGACTCCCCACTCATGCATTTAGTCCTGAAAGAAGGTCACAAACTCATGATGGTGGTTTGAATTATGCCCCCCTCCAAAAGCTGTGTTTGCAGGAAGCTGTGGATATGACCTTGTTTGGAAAAAGGGTCATTACAGATGTACCTGAGGCAAGGACCTGGAAATGAGAGGGTCCCGGCACCACCCGTACTCCTACAGCACTGGGTTCAATGCTGAGACTTTATTTTTAAATATGTTAGAATATTTTATAGTTAAAAATTAACTATTTATCATCAAAGACCAGTGACGTAAGTGGTAAGATATCCGCAGTATGGAATATTATTCTGACATTAGAACAATGTCACAGAAGAGCAATAATCGAACAGAAAATAGTTGCACATGACATTTTTAAGTGAAAAACAAAACAAAATGAAAACATGCAGGGGACGCGCCACACAGAGTCTGGGTGGACCCCATGTCTCGGGTCTGCCTCTGCGCCGGCCAGTCTCCTGCACATTCTCAGCTCGGTTTGCTTCCTCCTCAGGTTCATGCCCCTGGGGCGGCTCCTGAACATGTCAGTTTGGACTGTCGTGCACGTCTGGTGCCATGTTGATCCCCTCCCCTGCCCCAGCACTGCACAGGCTCCTCCCCAGAGACCCCAGGGACCAGGCGCGGGACCCCGTGTGGTCTGTCCTCAGTCCCCCTCTCCCGCCTCTCAACTCCTTCCTCCTTGTGTCTTGGGCAATAGGAAGGCAGATTTGAGAAACCAGGCAAATGTTTTTAAGCTAACTCAGTGGGTCATGGTCTCTCCACCCCTGTGTGATGGGATCCGTGCGCTGGCTGGAACGTGGGTTGGTTTTCAAGAAGGAACCTAAGGGGCTCCTGGAGGCACGGCTCCCAGGGTCCATTCTGGCTCGACCTCTACCCTGGTCTTACCCCTGCAACTGGTAGCCCAGCCCTTGCCCAGCAGAAGGCTGCCCTGCTGGGGTACCAATAAGATGTCCCACGCCCATACTGCCCTTGAGGTGGCCCTGGACTTGTTGAGAGGACTCGTTTTGTGCTCCAGGAGGGAACGCGGGCTCCTATCCTTCTGTCCCCGTCTCTCCAGCATGCCATCTCTCTACACTTTCTCCTTGAAAACAGACCAGCCAATCTGACATATAAGCAGACATTCCATCTGCAGCGAGGCCACATTCCCCTTCTGGCAGGCCTTCTAAAGATCTACACGTGATTCATTCAGAGCCATCAGTGCTCTGCTTGGGTGGGAGGAAGTGACCCCTTCCCTCCTCCGTGGTTCGCTGCTTCACAGGCAGGAGGGGTGGGGGGCGGTAGTGTCCCCAGCACAAGGCGCGCTGGGTGCTGACCCCCTCTGTGCCCAGCTTTGGGATTCAGGAGCCCATCATGGGATGACCAGGCATTCACTCGACAGCCTGCCAAACCTGCATTGCTTCTGTGGTTATGAATATCCATCCATCTATCTGTCCGTCCACCATCTGTAAGACATATTTAAAATGTCCCCAATAATGGACTTCGTAGAGCTTGTGTAGGGCTGAGCATGGCCGTGATGAGCCAGACACCCAGTCAGGAGTGTGTGGCTCTGCTCCTGGGCATCGTAACCAAGGCATAGGCCCCTTGGTGTGGACCAAGCCCCTCTCTTGCCCTCCGCCTCCCGTAGGTGCTTCGCGAGGTCCACACCGTGAAGGACCCCAGTGCAGGTGCTCCCCTCATTGGGCTCTGTCGAGAGGCCCTGAATGCTGGTAAGCACGTGCTGCTCCTTCTCTTCAATTGTGCGGTGCTTGGGGAACAGAGCAGAAGATCCCCCGCCCTGGACTGAAGACCCAGGCCTGATAGACAGGGCCGCGGCGAGGGTTTGCAGGCTGTGTCTGCACAAGGGCGCCCAGCAACGGAGAGGAGAGGGGCTGGGACCCAGGCAGCTGGAGGCCAGGTCCTCGCTGAGCCCAGCCCGTCCCGCTCCATCCGCTCTGCTCTTTAGACCCAGGGATACCTGGGAAGGCAGGGTGGCCGGGCGGGAGAGACCAGAGGAGGACAGGCGTGAGGGGTCAGAGGCTGAGGGATGAGCTGGACACCCCAGGACAGGCGGTGGCTTCCTGTGCCCTTTACTGTCCCACTCCTGGCTGGCAGCACCAGCTGCTGGAGAAGGGACAGGCGTCTTGGTCTGCTCAGAAGATAGTTCATGGGGTACCTACAAGGGCAGAAGGGAAGGGCACAGGTGGGTGCGTTCTCGCCACCATGTGCTTTCTCTGCCCGTGTCTCAGCGCACACGTGGTAGCGTGATCTGTGGGTTTTGAAGACATGAAATCATCTGCATTTTCTCTGCAAAGCCTGAGCAAACAACTAGATAGCCATAATCATTTGGGTTAAGGAGGCCTTTTGCCAGTCAGAAAACGTACGAACGTCTCATCTTGACACAACATCTATACTTAAATGTAGTTTTATTTTATTATACCAAAGCACGTTGATCTCACCCCAGGTGAAGCGACCGTGTTAACCCAGCTCCCATCTGTCCCGACATAAAGGCCCTCTTCTCCCCGATTCCTTAACTAGAGCCTACAGGGGCGGGGTGCCCAGACCCCACGTCCCTGTGCAGAGGCACATCAGCTGTCACTCTGCATAACTGCACCATGATGTGCCACACGCTGGAAAGGAAGAGGGGACACGACTGGGTAACACGTTATAGCAAACCTGCTAACTAGAAATAATTCAGGAGGAGAAGCAGCTCGGTCTGAATGGGGGGAAAATGTAAATTGTCAAGTGCGTTTTTAACACAATTTTACTGTTCTGGGCAACCAGCGACAAGAAGAGGCCCTGGTGTGCCACTTCCCAGGAGGCAGGAGCTCTGGCATCAGAAACACGCCTGCTTCTCTTCGGAGGCTCACCAGCCTCCTCCGCACGTGGGATATGTCCTGCCTAGTAAGCTCTCATCACCTCACCCCTCCAAATAGTGAAGAAGCAGATTCCAAGCAAGGTCCAATTGGCACAAACTGCAGGATACAGGAGTTCATGACCTAGCCCAGGGTACATTTCTCTAGAAGCACCAAAAGAAGGAAGTTCCCAGGACAGAGTGGTCTGGACCACTGCTGGCAGCTTAGCATGTGCCTGCATGTGCCTGAGTGGACCAGGACCCCGAAGACACACGAGCACACCTCCTGGGCCATTAGCAGCATACACTTTAGCACGGTGCCCACAATACAGGCTTGCCATGCAACGTGACTGTAAGCGCCTAAACTCACATCGGAGCTCAGGGCCTAAAGAGCAAGTGTGGAAGTGGTATTCCTTTAGCAGACCCAGGTGCCGGCACGCATTGCTCGGGCCAGGGTGAAGTGCTCTGTTTGTGCAGGAGGCCTCGAGAGCTTGGTTTAAAATTTGGTCATGATATGTGAAATGTGGTCATTGGACAAGAACCCCGAACCAGACATTGTCTTAAGCTAGTCTATGCATCCTTTCACTAAACCCCTCCCAAAGTGCCATGAAAAAGGTATGTCCTTGTGCCTGTTTAGAGGGCAAGAAACTGGGGAAAAGAGAAACGTGGCAATTTGCCCAAGACCCCAGAGCAGATCATCGGTAGGGCTGGAATTCAGATTCAAAGAACCTGAATCCAGAGCCCAAGCTTTCAAGGAAGGAGGGCCAGAAGGTCCAGGACACTGCTGAGGTGTGGGACACCTGGTGACCAGAGGCCACGTCCGTCCTTGGCCTCTGTACCTGTCCACTCTCTTCCCTTCTGTTTGGAGAATCTCGGTTCGGCAGCTGTTACACTGGAGCAGCACGCACTCCCGAGAGCTGGCAGCTCTGAATTTAGCCATCATAGTCCTTTATCCAAATTCTCTACTCTCAACAGTAAATTATATTTTAACAGGAAAAAACGAGGAGGCTAAATGTGGTCTCTGCACCATTGATTGTCTTAATATTTTTCACCTTGATAAAATAGTCATACAGTAAGAAAAAAATAGAATTTCAAAAAAGATAGTCTGTGATTTTTTTCCCCCTGAAAGAGTTAACTTAAATAATTCTGTGCATTCAGCATATTCTGCCACTTAACCTTTTCTCTGACTCTTTCAACTCATTAATAAACATATTGAAATATACGTGCCTTGGGACCAATCCCTGGGGCATCTGACTTCTGACCTTATTTCCATGTTCAGAATTAGACAGGGCAAGAATTTTTTATTTTTTAGGGGATGAAGTGGTAAAGTAGAGGTGTGTATGTGAAATTTGGGGGTCGAGAGAGTGAGGTTTGCATGGGGACCCTGGTGGTGACAGCTGCGCCATCTCGCTGCTTCAGGGCCTACTCTGTGTGTTCCTGGGGCTGCTGTGACATCAGACAGGCTAGGGATGACTCCAGCAAGCAGCAGACCTTTTTCTCCATGAAATCATCCCAGAAGATGCCCTGGGGCCCAACCTCCAAGCCCATCAAGTGGGTCATAAGATCTGCCTCTCCTAAGACAGTGCCCCTCCCAGGTGTTCCCTGGCCAGGTCCCTGACACCACCGGACCTCAGGTGCCTCATCCACAAGTGAGAAGTTCAGATCACACAGTGGTTATCACACTGACTGTGGTGTCTCGAAAGCTCAGTTTGGGCCCTGCTCTGTCATGAGTGGCCAGGTGATGCTGGATGAGTCCTGCCCCCTGCACAATCTCAGATTCCCCAAAGAGAAGCCAGGCTGTTATAAAAACAAAAATGAGGGAGAGTCTGCGGGGATGCTTGCCAGCAGCACTGCACTGAGGTCAGACATCCTCGAAGCTGATGAGAGCTGATGAGAATAAAAATTCCCTTTTCACTCCATTTCCCTGTCCAGCATCACATGCACCACTGCTTACCTAGAACAGAGCCCTGGAACAGAGCCGCTCCATGAATATTTGCCGAACGAACATGTGTGCACATGCAAAATCTTTCTGAACTTCACTTCAATATGAAACACAATGCACAGGGAGCTGAGTGGCTTGAGGGTGTCAGAGGGACCACGAGACAGTAACCAAACAGCAGCCTCCTTCTGTGCTCCCAGCCAGGCAGAACTGGCTTGGAGATCACCCACCCAGGTCACCTGAACCCTGGAAGTCCCACCATGAGCCTGAAGTCCCAGGGCCAGGTGCAGGGCAGGTCAGCTTCAGACACCTCCCTAGGGCCACAGAAGGAAACACTTTTCCTGCTCACAGCACAGAAAAAGGAAAAAAAAAAAAAAAAAGCAAAATTTAAAAAGCCATGAAAGTGGAACAGAGTAAAATATTTTGGATTCCACAAGAGGAGTTTCTTCCACATGCTCAGACATGGATCCATGCATTCCAGAGCAAGCCCCAAGATAGGACCCAGGACACCCCTAGAATGTGGCTGCAGGGCTCAGCTTTGTGGGAGACGGGGTTCTGAGTCCACCCACGGATGATGGGGCTGCAGGACCTTCAGGAGCATCCGATCCTCACTGAGTCCCCACAGCTGTCCTTCAGGGGCAGGCCTGGGGCGCCAAGGCCACTCAGGTGGCAGAGTTGAGGCCAGGATCCTGCTTCCTTGTGCATAGTTCAATGTTCTTTCCTCTGTTGGCAAGACAAAGGCTTGTTACAGATGGACAGACTGGTTTGGAAAAAGAGAGGGTGCCTGCGGGACTGTCACACGTCAAGTCCCAGCCCTGCCGGAGCCAAGCCACCCTGGGTGGAGTCTACGGGAGCACAGCCACACAGTGCGTACCTGCATTCTTCCCTCTGCTCCCCCCTCTCCGCAAGTGTGATTCTTTGAATTTGGGAAAGTAAAATGCACCCAGGAAATGACAGCCTCGACGTCAGCAGCGCTGGCGATCCAGAAGCAAGTCCAGAAGCTCTCCTGTGATGACTGCAGTCCTCTCCGTTGCCCTCTGAGCTAAACATGCAGGAAATCAACCTGCAGAGGAGAGAAGATGAGCATCTGAGGCTCCTCAGCCCTCAAGGTGGCCCAGATGCAGCGCTGTGTTTCTAATTATTAATGATAAGATCGTGTGCCTGCAGGGCAGGCACCATACTCAGCGTCCTGCACAGCTCACCCTTGACCATCACAGGCCGCCCACAGGTGAGCAGAGGGGGTGCAGCAGGGAAGGTGAGCTGAGCACAGCTGAAGGCAGCTGAGCGGGTCTGCAGGTAAGCGCATCACCTGTGCACGGCCCCGCTGCCAAGGGCCTACCTCATTGTAACTTTCTCAGGGCGAGCAGAGAAAGAAGACTTTTCATCCCTCCACTCACACAGCTCCCAGAGGGACCTTTCCCAGTCCCTGTCCCCAGCTCTGCTTCTCTGCATGCTCCAGAGCCATAGCGGGCTCCCCTGTGTCCTCCCTTGCTCTGGGGGAGCCACCGTTCCTCTCTTCACCCCCCTCAGTGGAAGCCCAGGCAGGTGCCTCAGGACAGTGACTCACCTGAGTGATGCCGAGCTTGGGGAGGGCAAGGCCACGGGGTCGGGACGCACCTGGAAGCCTCCTTCCTTTTCTGCGCTGAGAATCACTGGAATGTAAACTGCACACAGCGGGACTTGCCTGTGTCCTCAGAACTGGGCGTGATAGACTCGGTGCGCCTACACACCCTTCTTGCATGAGGATCATCAAGGACATGCCTTGAAAAGCCTGCCTAATACGAGTCATATGATTTTTAAAAATATATATATATGGTTACTATATATATGTACACACACACCAGGCTGAATTGGCCAAAGAGCAGGGGAAATCCTGAGAAACCAAAAATGACAAGAAAACCCAAAATGAAGAGGGGTGATTGAGCTGAAGCTGTCACCTGATGGGGACATTAGCCAGCTCGGGGTGGCTGCGTGCTTCTGCTTCCATGTGCTGTGCTCGTGGGGAGCAGAAATCAAGGGGGGGCTACCTGAGAGGCTCCACATGGAGCTGGGGTCCTAGGAAGGTGGCACCATTGGCATGGACCAGCAGACAATGTCCTGCAGGAGAAGACGACGGGCGTGATGCTGAGCACCTGCTTCTAGGAGGAGGAAGGAGTTTGCCTCCTCGAAAAATGCATAGTCACGGACGCCCACGCGTGCTGTGGAGCTAATATGTATATAAAATATATTGTGTGATAACGATACATATATAAAAAATAGTTTGAACTGGTCCCTGATGGGAGGGGGCCCCAGACATTCGGCAGTGAGGAATATAAAACCTCTGGAGGGATGAGTTTTAAATCCAGTCCCCAAAGAGACACCATAGAAGAAGATCAAAGAGACATATCCGAAAGCAAGAAGCACAAGAGGAAAGAAGCCGTCGTGACTGAGTTTTGTAAAGAAAAATAAGTGCATAAAACAGAAGGATCAGACTCTAAAAGATGAATGATATTGGAATTAAAGGATATGGGATATGAAATATGTATGCTTGATATAGTTAAACAAAATTTAAATATTTTTATACTCTCTTTAAAGAACATTTAAAAATATTTTCAAAAAGCATACTAAAGCTGCAGCTGAAAATGAGAAGCTATGAAAATAGCTGGGTGAATTGGGAAATTGGAAATGAAAGACAGTGTTTGAGGTGTAAATTGCAATGTCTCGATTAAAAAGCAGATCAGACACAGCCGAAGAGACAATAGACGGACTGGAAGAGACAGGCGGGAATCTGATATGCAAGTGCAGATAAGAAATGAGGGAGGTCACGAGAGAAGAGCCAACACGTATGTCATGAGAGTTCCAGAAAGGGATGAAGGAGAAATGAAAGAGAGATGCAGTATTCAGAGAGGTAATGACCAAACCTCCTCCAGAACCCATGCCGATCGCGAGTCCCCAGTCTCTGGAAGTGTGGCAGATCCCCAGCCCACGTCCCACACTCTCTGAAGGGGCTTCCTTGATGGTCGTCATCAGGAAGCCCAGGAGCAGCCTTGGAGCAGTCGCTGGGAGCTGGGGTTGCTGGCGCTGGAGCCGCAGGGGCTTCCACGACGACGGCCCCCAAAGTGCCACGCCACCGTGAGTCACAACAGCACGGCCACCTTCTTCTCATGTTAGGAGATGTGAAAATAGCCAGGTATGGTACATTTGAAGATAAAGAACACGAGAAGAAGATTCCTGGACATGGACAGGAGGAAATGATGTGTGACACCACAAAGCATTTCACGTGCAGCGAGTGGAGAATCCCCCAGTACATATGTCCCTCTTCTGTCCCCGTTGTTCTAAATCTTCATGGGTAAATTGCTGTTCCTTAAGTAGACCCATGCATCTTCTAATACATTTCTAGGTCAAATTATTTCTATAGACAGGAGTCTAACATGGAAGATTTGCCCGAGGCCGTGCTAACACGAGGGGCAGTCCCACATACAAACACTGGCCAAGAGAAAGCTGGTTGACGTATACAGATCACAAACAAGGGCACACATTAAGGCAAGAAATGTTATTACAGATTAAAGAGCAGCAGCATATAATGATACGAGAAGAAGACACAACAGTTCTAAACCTGTATATGTAAATGGACCTAATAACATAATCTTTAACTATACAACTGTAGTTTAAAGTAGACAAATTAATAATCACAATGGGAGATTTTAACACATCTCTCTTAGTAACTGATAGGAAAGCCAGATGAATAAAGAAATCATCAAGTATATAGAAGAAATGCATAGATGATAATAAAGTTCACCTTTTTTGATAAATGTAGAACACCACACCCAACATCTGTGTAATACAAAGGTAAGGGCGAAATAAAGACGTGAAAAATAACAAAAACCGAAGGCATTTACTCCAACAGAATCTCACTGGAGGAACCTATAATGAGACTCTGCAGAAAGAAGGAAAACCATCCCAGGAGGAAGTCCTGAGATGCCGGCAAGACCAGTGGGCAGAGGAAGCAGCAGATGCATGTGGAAAACACCAGCCTGCCTTGATCTATGATAGAGCAATGATGAATACTTCGTGGTGTTAGAAATTAAGTTAGAATTGAAGTGTTGGACAAAAACAGCATGTAGATTTGGAGACAGTAAAGATGCTTGTTAAGTTTTAACTTTGTCAAACTAAATGCATATGTTAAAATTTCTAGAGCAAATACTAAGTAAATAAAAATAGAGTTTGGTAAGTTTTAAAAAATCAGTGTATAGGTTATTCGTATTTCTGTAATACACGCAGCAAATGGAGCATATAATTTAAGAATATATACTATTTACAACAGCAACAAAAAATATAAGATCCCTAAGAGAAATCTAACATAAAATGTGTGATTTATTTATGGATAAAATTGTATAACTTTAGCAAGACATTAAAAAATTTAAAAAATTGAGAGATAGGTGATATACACAGGAAGACAATACAATATTTTAAAGCTACCAATCTTCCCAAATTTATGTAAAATTTAAATGCAATCAAAAGAATCAAAAAGTTTTTTTTTTTTTTACATAACTGTATAAACTGATTCTAGAACACATTTTGCAAGTGCAAAGGGCAAGAGTAGCCATGACATGACACACTGTTCAATAGGAAAAGAAAGTCCCTTCCACAAATGGTACTGGAATTATTGGATAAAAGCATGAAAAACCACAAAACAAAACAAAGCTTGACCCTTACCTCATATCACACACAAAATGTATCATATAACTAAAAGTAAAAGCTAAAGCTACTAGAAGAAAGCATGTTTGAAAATCCTCCCAATCTTGGTGTAGGCAAAAATCTCACAGGACACAGAAAGCATGAAATATGAAAAAGAACAATGGATAAATGTTTCGATCAATCATTAAAATGTTTGCTCTTCAGAGGACATCACTGTGAAAATGAAAAATCAATTCACAAACTGAGATAAAAAATGTATAATACATGCATCTGCCAAAGGATGTGTAAAGAACAGCAAACATATATAAAGAACTCCTACTAATCAATAACAAAAAGACTAATGGCCCAGTAAGAAAAGACTTGACTAGATGTTTCATAAAATAAGATATTAAAATGGCTAATAAATATATGAAACATTTAGTTACTAGGAAAATTGCAAATCAAAACCTCAAAGAAACACCATTTCACATCCACCAGTATGGCTAAAATTAAAGCAAAATGAAAAACTGACAATATCAAACACCAGACCAAAGCTCTCATCCATTGCAGAGGAGTGTTAGATGGTCCGACTCTTTTGGAAGTCTGTCTGACAGTTTCTTTTAATGTTCAACTTACACCTGTTATGTGACCTGCAGCTTCACTCTGAGGTGCTTACCTGACATAAATGAAAACATACGTCTGCAATAAGCCTCATCCAAAATCTCTCAGCAGATTTAGTTATAATAGCTCTAAATTAGAAATGCCCAGTATCAGTCTGCTCAGGCTGCCATAATAAAGTATCACAGATGGGGTGGCTCAAACAATGGAAACTTATTTATCTGAGGCTAGAAATCCAAGATGAAGGTGCCAGCAGCTTTCCTCTGAGGCCTCTCTCCTTAGCTTGTCCATGGCCATCTTCTCCCTGTGTCTTCATGTGCTGGTTCCTCTGTCCTGTGTCTGTGTCCTAACCTCCTCTTCTTATGAGAATACTAGTCAGATTGGATTAGGGCTCACCTTAAAGGTCTTATTTTAACTTAATCACCTGTTTATAAAGACCTTATGTCAAATTAAAACTAATAATCTTGCCCTTTCAAGAATAGAAAGGTGAGTAGGAAGTATGTAACATTTTCAGTTTTTCACTCAGCATAGTTCTCTAGAGTTTTACCCAGGTGGTTGTATGCATCAGCAGTTTGTTCTTTTTCACTACTAATAAAATTTCATGGACATACCACAATTTAATTATTCATCCTTTGAAAGACATCTGAGTTGTCTCAAGTTTTTGGCTATTATGAATAAAGCCGATATAAATATTCCTGTACAGATTTTTATATGAACATAAGTTTTCATTTCCCTGGGAAAAATGCCCAGAAGAGTAACTTCTTGGTTGTATGATAGTTGCATGTTTAGTTCTATAAGAAACCGCCAAATTGTTCTCCAAAACCAGCAACGTAGGAGAGATGGCTTCTGTGCATCCTCCCCAGCATCTGATGGTGTCACTATATTTTTAGTCATTCTGATAGATGTGTGCTTAAATCTCACTGTGGTTTAATCTGCATTTCCACGATTTGTAATAATGTCAAACAACTTTTCCTGTGTTTACCGGGCATGTCTACATCATCTTTGGTGAAATGTCTCTTCCTGTCTTTGCTCACTTTCTAATAGGATTGTTTGGCTAAATTTTGAATATTGAGTGTTAGTTATGTGTTTTAGATAAAAAGTCTTTTGAAAAATGTGATTTAAAAATATTTTCTCTCAGTCTGTAGTTTGTCTTTTTATCTTCTTAACAAGGTCTTTCACAGAGAAAAATATTTTAATCTTGATGAAGGTTTTCGTCATACTTTTTGGGTCATACTTTTGGTGTCCAGTCTTGTTACGTAGCCATATTCCAAAAGATTTACTCCTGTGCCTTTTCTTTCTGGTATTTCACATTCAGTCTCTGATGCCTTTTGGATTAAGTTTTGTGTAAGGTGGGATACTTAGGTCAAGGGTCATTCCTGTGTTTGTCTTGCCTATAGATGTTTGTTTGCTCCAGTACCGTCTGTTGAAAAGCCTATCTTTCTTCCATTGAATGGCTGTCATACTTTTATCAAAAATTAGACAAGTAGAAACAACCAGGTGTTCATCAGCAGAAGAGTGGACACACGGAGTGTGATGTATCCATATATTGAAATATTAGTCAGCCATGAAGAGTAACAAAGTGCTGATACGTATTACAACATGGGTGAGCCTTGAAAACATTGTGCTAAGTGAAAGAAGTCAGTACCAAAAGACCACATATGATTTTATTTATCTGAAATGTCCAGGAAAATCTACAGTGGTTGCTTAGAGCTGGAGAGGATGTGGTGATGGAAGTTGATCACTAAATAATAGAGGGTTTCTTTCTGAGATGGTGAAAATTCTCTAAAATTCGTTTTAGTGATGATCACGCATATCTGTGAATATACTAAAAACTACTGAATTGTCCACTTAACATTTAGGGTTGTTATTGAAGTGTACTGCTTAACTCCTGTCATTTAATTCTTTCATGTGGTTGTTTTAAGAATCTTTTGTTCTTTTCTTTCCCTGTGGTTGTTTGTCTTTGGTGTTTGTTGGTTTTGGAAGTGGTAAGATATACTTTTTTCTCTTTCTCATTTGCCTATGTGTGCCCTACCAGTAGGATTTGTTCTTGCTCATGTGGTGGTGATTATTGTTTTGGGGATCCCAGATGCAGGACTAACCTTGGATTTCTTGTAGCCCTGGTCATGTGGTGCTGAATTCTCACAGTTTTGTTTGTCTGGGAAATACACTATTTCTCTTTCGTAGCTGAAGGATAGGCTTGCTGGGTATAGTATTCTTGGCTGGCAATATTTTTCTTTTAGTACTTTAAATATATTGTCACATTCCCTTCTGGCATGTAGGGTTTCTGTTGAGAAGTCTGCTGCTAGCCTGATGGGGAATCCCTTTTGGGTGACTGGATGCTCTTCTCATGCTGTTTTTCAGGATTCTCTCTTTGTTTTTGAGTTTTACCAGTTTTCCTGCAATGTGTCTCAGAGAGGACCTTTTTGGATTGAATCTGTCAGGGGATCTTTGAACCTCTTGGATCTGGAAATCTATGTCTCTACCAATACCTGGGAAGTTTTCTGTTATTCTTTCACTGAATAGGTTTTCAATGTCTTTTCCTTCTTCTTCCCCTTCTTTAACACCCTTGATTTAAATGTTTATGCTCTTGAGGTTGTCTGATAGGTCTCAAAGATTTTCTTTATTTTTTAATAAATTGGAAAGAGCTCTCTCCTCTTCTATTCTCTAGCAGAGATTGTGTAAAACTGGTATTTATTCTTCTTTAAAGGTTTGATAGAATTCTCCATTGCAATCGTCTGGACCTGCAGATTCATTTTGGGGGTATTTTTAAAGTTATAAATTCATTTTTTAAATAACTACAGGGTTATTTAAGTTAGCTATTTCATATTGGGAGAATTGTGGTAGTTTGTGTTTTTCAAGGATGTAATCCAGTTGATCTAAGTTGTCAAATTTATGCACATATTGTTGTTCCTAGTATTTCCTTATTATCCTTTTGAAGTCTATATTGGTTTCCCATGTTTTCTTACTAATATTGGTAATTTGTGTCTTTTCTCTCATTTTTGTCAGTCTTGCTAGTGTTTTATCTATTTTACAGATCTTTTTAAAGCTCTTTGTTTTATTGATTTTCTCTTGTTTTCTATTTGCAATTCTATTGATTTCTACTTTTATCTTTATTACTGCCTTAAATCTGCTGGATTTGGGTTTATTTTACTCTTCCTTTTCTGTTTTGGAGATGAGAACATATATTATTGAGTTGAGATTTTTTATCTTTTCTTATTTGTGTATTTAGTGCTATAAATGTTCCTCTTAATACTGCTTTAGTGATTTCTTAACAACTTTGAAATATTGTATTTCTATTTTTGTACAATTCAGAGTATTTTTAAAAATTTCCCTTCAGACTTTCTCTTTGACCAATGGATTATTTATAAATATGGTATTTTGTTTTAAGTGATTGGTGACACTTACAACTTTAACAGAAATCTGTTATCAGTTTCTAGCTTGACTCCAGTGTGGTGTAAGAACACACCCTGATGGATTTGGTTCCTTTAAATATGTTGAGGTTGGTGGCCCAGGATATGGTTTATCACGGTATATATTTTGTAGACACTTAAAAGCAATATCAGTTCTGCTGTCACTGAATGGAATATTTTGTAAATGTCAGTTAAACCTACTGCTTTATGGTGATGTTGAATTCTTATATATCTTTGCTACTTTCCTGTTTAATTTTTTTATCAATTGTTGACAGACCATTATTGACATCTCTCATATCTTGTTGAGAGAGACTTGTTAAAGACAAATTGTGATTTAGCTACTTATCTTCTCAGTTCTATCTGATTTTGCTTTACATATTAAGCAACTCTGTTATTTCCTAATACACACCAAGGATTGCTGTGTCAGTTTGGTGGACTGACCCTTTTATCATTAAATAATGCCCTTCTTTGGTTCTGGTATTTTTCTTAGTCTTTTAGTCAACTTTATTTGATTTTATTATATCCACTCTTCCTCTCTGTTAATTAATGTTTGCATAATACAGCCTTTCTATCCTTTCGCTTTCAATCTGCCTCTAACGTTATGTTTGAAGTGAGTTTCCTGCAGATAACATATAGTTGGGTCATGTTTTTTAATCCACTCTGCTGATCTGTCTCAGAATTGGTGTATTTAGACCATTTATGTTTAATATAATTGTTGATATGTAGGAGCTTAAGTCTAACATTTTACATTTTATTTTCTATTTGTTCTATTTGTTTTATTTTTGTCTGTTTTCTTTTTCCTGCCTTCCATTGGGTTATTTAATTATTTTTTAGAATTTAATTTTGATTAACATATAGAAATTTTGAGAAAATATCTTTGCATAGCTTTTTAATTGGTTGCTCTGTGTATTAAATTTTAAAGACATAACTTATTATAGTTTACCAGTGTTTTCATTCTACCAATCCAAGTAAAGTTTAGAAACCATACCTCCCTATATATCTCTTTATTTCCTCTTGTTAGAATAGAACTATCTTAATCCATTTTGAGTTGACTTTAGTGTATGGTGAAAGGTATGGGTCTAGTTTCATTCTCCTGCATATTGATATCCAGTTCTCCCAGCACCATTTGCTAAAGAGGCAGTCTCTTCCCCAGTGTAGAGGCTTGATGCCTTTATCAAAGATCAGATGGCTGTAGGTGTGTGGGTTGATTTCTGGATTCTCTATTCTATTCCATTGGTCAGTGTGTCTGTTTTTATGCAAGTACCATACTGTTTTGGTTATTATAGCTTTGTAGTATAGTTTAAAATCAGGTAGTGTTATGCCTTCAGCTTTATTTTTTTTGCTCAGCGTTTCTTTGGCTATGCGTGGTCTTTTGTTATTCCATATTAATATCTGGATAGTTCTTTCCATTTCTGAGAAAAATGCCTTTGGAATATTGATGGGGATTGCATTACATTTGTATATCATTTTGGGTAGTATGGACATTTTCACTATGTTGATTCTTCCAATCCAAGAGCATGGGATATCTTTCTATCTTCTTGTATCCTCTCTAATTTCTCTCAGCAGTGGTTTGTAGTTATTATAGAGATTTTTCACATCCTTGGTTAACTCAATTCCTAAGTATTTTATTTTTTTGGTGGCTATTGTAAATGGACAGGCTTTCTTGATTTCTCTTTCTGCATGTTCACTATTGGAGAATAGAAATGCTACTGATTTTTGTGTGTTGATTTTGTATCCTGCTACTGTGCTGAAATCATTTATTACCTCCAAGAGTTTTTTTGTAGATGCTTTAAATATACACCCTGAAACAATAAAACTTCTTAAAGAAAACATAGGAGAGACACTTCAGGAAATAGGACTGGACACAGACTTCATGAATAAGACCCCAAAAGCATGGGCAACCAAAGGAAAAATAAACAAATGGGATTATATCAAACTAAAGAGCTTCTGCACAGCAAAAGAAACAATTAACAGAGTTAAAAGACAACCAACAGAGTGGGAGAAAATATTTGCAAAATATACATCTGACAAAGGATTAATATCCAGAATATACAAGGAACTCAAACAACTTTACAAGAAAAAAACAAGCAACCCAATTAAAAAATGGGCAAAAGAGCTAAGTAGGCATTTCTCTAAGGAAGATATACAAATGGCCAACAGACATATGAAAAAATGCTCAACATCACTCAGCTTCCGGGAAATGCAAATCAAAACCACACTGAGATACCATCTCACCCCAGTTAGGATGGCTAAAATCCAAAAGACTCTGAACGATAAATGCTGGCGAGGTTGCAGAGAAATAGGAACTCTCATACATTGTTGGTGGGACTGCAAAATGGTGCAGCCTCTATGGAAAATGGTATGGAGGTTCCTCAAACAATTGCAGATAGATCTGCCATATGACCCAACTATCCCACTGCTGGGAATATACCCAGAGGAATGGAAATCATCAAGTCGAAGGTATACCTGTTCCCCAATGTTCATTGCAGCACTCTTTACAATAGCCAAGAGTTGGAACCAGCCCAAATGCCCATCATTGGATGAGTGGATACGGAAAATGTGGTATATCTACACAATGGAATACTACTCAGCTATAAAAACGAATGAAATACTGCCATTTGCAACAACATGGATGGACCTAGAGAGAATTATATTAAGTGAAACGAGTCAGGCACAGAAAGGGAAATACCACACGTTCTCACTTATTGGTGGGAGCTAAAAATTAATATATAAATTCACACACACACACACACACACACACAAACCGGGGGGGGGGGGGAAGAAGACATAACAACTACAATTCCTTGAAGTTGATACGACAAGCAAACAGAAAGGGCATTGTTGGGTGGGAGGGGAGAGAGGGAGGAAAGAGGGAGGTTTCGGTAATGGGCCACAATAATCAACCACAATGTATATCGACAAAATAAAATTAAGAAAAAAAAAAAGAATAGAACTATCTTAAATAGTCCCTCTACATACATTTAGAACCACATCAGATAGTGTTATTTTTGCTTCAACTGACACTCATATTCTAGAAAACTCAAAGGGAAAACGAAAGTCTATTGTGTTATGCATATTTTGGCTTATTTTATCTTTCCTTTCTGATATTTCAAGGTTTTTCTTTATCATTTTTTTCTGCTTAGAGAACTTCCTATAGTTACTCTTATAGGTTCAGTCTCCTAGTGGCAAGCTGTCTTAGTTTTCATTCATTCATGTGCATCTTTATTTCCCCTTCATTCCTGAAGAATATTTTCACTGGGTATATAATTCTGGTTTGTCATTTCTTTTAGCTCTTGAAAAGTGCTATTCACCTTCTTTCTGCACTCCATATTTTCTGACAATAAATCTGCTGTAATTTGAATCATTCTTTCCCTACAGGTAACTGATTGGTTTTCCGTTCCTTCTCTCAAAACTTTTTCTTTATCTTTGGTGTCCAAATGTTTGACTGTGATGTGTCTTGGTAGGGATTTTATTGAGTTTATCATATTTGGGGTTTTCTCAGCTTCCTGAATCTCTTGTTTTATGTCTTTTGTCAGATTTGAAGAGTTTTCAGCCATTATTTTTCTTAGTACTTTTTCAACCCAATGCCCTTTTGTTCTCTCTGTCTGGGACTTCAGTGACATCAATGTTAGATCCTCTGTCATAGTCTACAGGTCCCTGAGGCTGTTTATTTCTTTTTCAGTCTATTTGTTCTCTTTTATTCAGCCTTGATAATTTCTGTTTTTCTATCTTTCAGTTTCCTGGAAGATTCTTTTCTCTGCCCCCTCCATTTTGCTTTTGAGTCCAGACATTGAATATTTTTTATTTGTTGTTGTTGATGTTACTATATTTTTCCAGGCTCCGCATTCAGCCTTTACTGGTGTGTGTGTGTGTGTGTGTGTGGAGCTGCAGTAAAGCTGCCACTGCCCTCAAATTTTCCTTCTTGTGAGGTTTCCCCTGTCCCGGTTCTTCAGCTGAAGATTGCAGGTTCCGATTTTTTTTTTTTTTTTTTTTTTTTTGTCTATGCTCACTGGCATTTCCAGTTTGCCAACTTCCTTAGCTCCACATTTGGGGTATGTGAGACAAAAAGAAGCCCGGGGGACTCATTACCATGCTCTCCCTTGGGTCCGGATACCTCTAGCCAGCCTGCCTTCTTTGCTCCACCAATCGGATGTTTATTTATTCTGTGTAATGCCCAGGGATTCTAGTTGTATGTAGCCAGGGGAAGAGGGAAGAATATGCCTACTCCATCTTCTTAGAAGTAGAATTTGAATGCATATTTTTCAATGACATTAATTTTGTTTAGGACATCTATTACAGAAATAGAATAAAATTTAAAAATAGAGCACCCAGAGACATATGCATACAGCATATTTGCAAGAGGCAGAAGTGACCCTGAGGATCACATGCTTCTAGGACAGCCAGTTGGCTCTACTGAAAAAATGAACTTGGTTCTTGTGTCCCACCATAGACAAAATCCAACTCCAGGTTGTCTGAGGACTTAATGGTACAAGGGATATATTTTAAGCAATCTCACATGAATTAAAGAAGTGATGTTTTTGACCTTAGATTTAGCAAATGTTTCTTAAATAAAATATAAAATAGATTAGCCATAAATTAAATTTTGATAAATCTGGTTACATTAAAATCAAGAAATTAAAATTAAAATTTGAAAATGAAAAAAGCTACAGCATGTATAATACATTAGATTTTCACCACATAAAGAACTATAAATTAATAAGTAAAAGATTTTTTAAAAATCTCAGTTTATTCAGTGGATGAAACAACAAAAGGCATTTTCTGGGAGAATAATTTTAATGGCCAGTTAAACTTTGAACAAGTGTTTGCCTTTCTTGCTAATAACAAAAACACAAATTAAAAGCATAAGTCACCATAACACACCTGCCAGGTAGTCAAATACTTTAAAGTCTGATTTAGTCAAATGTTGGGAGTGATTTGGAGCAAAATGTTGTTGAAAGTATTAAAGACTGACCTAGCAACTTTGGCAAAGCATTTGGTATTATCTCTTGAAGTGCACAGCCTATGTCCTGGTAACTCTGCTCTCAGGTGTGTACCCTGAAGAAAATTGTGCTTGTGTGCAAGAGCCAATAGCAGACCATTCAGAAAAGAAAAACAATTGCAAGCAGAATTTATTTTATCCTCACTTATCTTGTCTATAAAATGGCTAGTTAAACTTTATTTCATAAGGTTGTTGTAAAACTTAAATGGTATAATTTGCGTACAGTACTTTGTGTAGAGCCCACACATGGTAAGAGCCTTGATACATACTTCTAACACTAGAATTGTTTCTACAATCCCTACTGCTACCTGTGTGCTCAGTTCTCTCTTCATCAAAATTAAGATAGACCTGGTTTATGACATGATGAAAGTTCCTAATGGAATAACTGCAGAATCATTTTTTGTTATTTTATTAATTTATTTCCTTCATATGCCATTTTGAAAGTTATGGTGTTATGGGCATATAAATAGCATGGAGCAGGGTTTATCAGCCTTGGCACTACTGACTGTTTTGGCTGGATGGTTCTTCGTCATGAGGGCTCTCCTGGGCATTGTAGGGTGTTTAGCAGCATCTCCAGTCTCTACCCACTGGATGTCAGTATCACTCTCCCAAGTCAGGATAATCAAAAAATGTCTCCTAACGTTGCCAAATATCACCCCAAAACCCCCCGCCCACATTGAGAATCAATGTCATAGATTGAGAGAATAGCAAATAAAACGGAGACCTCGTAAGACAAGTGAACAGATACGATGTTGATTGTGGGTAGAGGGGAAAGGAGGACTTGGTAAGGGGACACGACAATCACCTACATTGTATACTGAGAAATTAAAATGTTTTAAAAAGGCGGGGAGACCTTGAAGCCATGCCACGAGGGTAGCCAGAGCAGAACTGCCCCGTGAGGTTCTGGAGCAAGTTCCGAGAGTTACCACACGCTCTCACACACCAGCCCAAGGCACTCACGTGAGCAGAGCAACTCGGGCCACTTTGCTAACTTAATCTCACAAAGATGCCCTCAGATGCCTTCAACACTCCCTGGACTGAAGCTCATTGTCTGTGGGTCCACCCAGCCAAGCGCAAAGTGGAAAGTGACAGACAGATCCCTAAATCTGCTGATCAGAAATTTTAATGAAGAAGCGGTCATGGCTGTGCGCTGTGACATAGGTCTGCAGTATCCCAATGGTTCCACAGTTTCCAATCCACTTTAACCAGGATGACTTGGGTGAAGGTGATTTGGTCACCCTAGTGAGGACCCTGCCCCACCGGCTAATGAAGGCATCCTACTCTGAAGAAGAGCCCAGTTTTGATCTTTTGATGCCACCACATTGTTGACAAGCAGCCTCATTTGAGGCTGGAGAGCATCTCTGCTCTCAAGGAACAATGTCCAAAAAGGAGAATCCCTTATTCAGATTTCATATAGAAAAATGTCAAGCAGAAAAGCAATCAGCCGCCAGCAGAGCCACTCCTGTTACTCCACACAAACTTAACCTTCCACGGAAAAAGCGTGAAAATGCCATAGTGGAGATGACGCGTTGCGCTGCACGAACAATTCTACTTTTACTATCAAGTGGTGAGGTGCTTTAAAATAACATCCCTCGTGCTGTGACTGATGTGCACGATGAGTTTGGTGCATGAAGGGCTGATGAATTAAAGATGCCAACACAGCCTCATCTTCCGGAGACCTGCAGAAGCTGGCGTCGGGGACCGGGGAAGGGCAGCCTCATGCAGGAAGCCTGATGCCTTCCGGCCCCAGCAACAACCCAGTCATCCACATGTCCAACCCCAGAGATGCGTCTTCTGCTGTGAAGACCACCAAAGCAACCCCTCAACGGTGGAAGAATGGTTGCTCAAGACCAAGTCGCCCTGAAGTGACTCCTCCTACGAGGTCCAGCCACGGCTCCTGGAGGTAACTGCAGTGAAGAAGGGCGCTGTTAAACACATGGTGATCCTGAACGTCTCGGAAGATGCTGATGGAGAACTATGCCGTGTGGTCACCACCTGTGTAAAAACCGGCCTTGGAAGTCACAGAGAAGAAAAATGGGTTTGAAACCAGCGCTGTGCTCCACTTAGATTCAGGGGGCTGGAGTCGCTTCCTCTGCCCCCCTCACAAAGGCTTCATCATGGACTGATGGTTGGTGCACTCCCAAAATTCACACATTGCAGTCCTAACCTCCAATGGGACGGTATTTGAAGATGGGGTCTCTGAGAGGTGGTTAAGGTTAGCGGAGGTCATGAGGGTGGAGCCCATGATGGGACTGGTGTCCTTATAAGAAGAGGAAGAGAGACCAGAGCTTGCTCTCTCTCTACCAGCTGAGGACACAGGAGCAGGCAGCCATCTGCAAGCCAGGAGGGAAGTCCTCCCCAGAACCTGACCCTGACGGCACCTTGATCGTGAACTTCCAGTTCCAGAACTGTAAGAAATAATTGTCTATTGTTCCAGCTGTCTGGTCTATGGGGTTTTGTTGTAGCAGCCCAAGGTGACTACTAGAGGCTTCTTCCATGGCACAAGTGTTTCTCCCTACAAGGGAACCACCAGCATAAGAGCGAAGATGGGAATGTACATAAATGGCAAGCAGAGGAGAAGAATCATCAAAGGAGGGCGATGCAACCTCATGGGCTGAGAAGTTGCAAAGGTTGGGAGAAGTCAAGTGAGGAGTAGGAGGACAGCTTTGCCCGCAGCAGGGAGAAATGGGGTTGGAGCCTGGGCAAACCTCCTGGCTCTCGGTGGCCACGGGGGACATCCCAGAGGGCATCTCTATCCAGCCTACCTGGACACTGGCCACTCCCCAAACGTGCAGAATGCTGGGATTGTTTCAGCCTTTGCTGCCATTTTTCCCGCACCCTTGCTACCACCAAATATATACATAAAATGGAGCAGATCAGTAAAAGCAAACTACCTGGAAAAAATGCCTTAACAAGTAAACAGTACAGAATGGCACTGTTTCTCTTTTAACCTGTCAGTCTGTACACAACATCCTTTCCAGCAAACACAAGCTGGCTTTGTTGCAACCATAATATGGAGCCTCCGGTCAGAGACAGTTTCAAAACCAGAAGATATTCTCCTGGACTGCTCGGTTTTAGACTGAAAGACGCAAAGCCTCCAAAGCCCACCCACCCAGCTGCACCAGCAGTGCCGAACAGAACCTACACTCCCTCCACCGATGAGGAGGGAATCCTGTTCCATGCCAAGGACAGACTTTTCCTGAGGCATTAATTACCATCAGCCCACACACTGTTTCATCATTTCTCACGACTTGCCGAGAAGGGTTACCGTGCAAAGCCTCAGCACCAGAGGACAGTTGGTACGTGGATCGTTAGAAGTTATTTAGAATATTTTATGGGGGCGGATGGTGGGATGCAAAAGACACTGACAAATATTACATGTACCTGTTTTCCATATCGTTTTTACAGTTACTTCTGTCCACTCCCTGACCGATCCCAGCTCAGCAAAAGGCAGATGAGCTTGAATATTTCCAAAACAAGCGGCCTCTTGCCTCAGTTTTCTTCGATGTGTGAACCTGTTTCCTTTTTTCCCTTTTATCCTTGCAACTTTCCACAAGGGAATGTCAGGTCCAGTGCCTTCATTTACCTGCATTTAGTTCTTTTAACCTCTTTTTTATTTTTTAAATGTGGCGAAATACACACAACATGAAATTCACAATTGTTAATAGTTTTAAGCATATGGTTTGGTGGCATTAAGCACATTCACGTTGTTGTGCAGCCGTCACTGCCATCCCTGTCTGGAATTCTGTTCATTTTGCAAAACTGAAATCTGTATTCATTAAACATGAACTCTCCACCCCTCTCCCCAGCCCCTGGCCACCGCATCCAGCTCTCTGTCTCTGTGAATTTGAAGATTATATGTACCTCATAAAAGTAGAACCATACAGTATTCGTCTGTTTATGGCTGGAGTATTTCACTGAGCATGGGAATGTCCTCGAGGTTTGTCTGTGTTGTAGCATGTGTCACAATTTATTTCCTGTTTAATGCTGAATAGTATTCCACTGTATGTATAGACCACATTTTGTCCGTCCATCCATCTGTCAGTAGACATCTGGGTTGCTTCCACCTTTGGGTTATTGTGAATAGTGCTGCTCTGAACACAAGTTGTTTTAGTCCGTTTTGTGTTGCTGTAACAGAACTACCTGAGACTGGGTAATTTATAAAGGAAAGAGGTTTATTTGGCTTTCGATTCTGGGACGGGCCTCAGCCTGCTTCTACTTGTGGTGGAAATTGGCAGGAAGCTGGAGGGTACAAGCAGATCACATGGCGACAGGAAGCGAGAGAGAGAGAGAGAGAGAGAGAGAGAGAGAGAGAGAGAAGGTGCCAGGGTCTTTTTAAGCAACGAGCTCTCGCAGGAACTGATAGAGCAAGAACTCACTCATTAATCCCGCACCTAGGGAGAGCATTAATCCATTCATGAGGAATCTGCCCCCATGACTCAATCAGTTTCCAACACTGCCACACTGGGGATCAAATTTCCACATGAGTGTTGGAGGGGACAACACATCCAAACTCCACCACAAGTGTACAAGTATTTTTTGAAGCCCAGCCTTCAATTATTTTGGGTCTACATGCAGAAAGGAACTGCTGGATCATATGGTAATTCTATTTTTAATTTTTTGCGGAAATGCCATGCTGTTTTTCACAGCAGCTACATCATGTACGTCCCACCAGCAGTTCACAAGCGTCCAAATTTCCGCACATCTTCATCAACATTTGTTGTTTTCTGTTTGTTTTGTGTTGTTTTGTTTTGTTTCATAGTATCTATCCTAATGGGTGTGAGGTGATATCTCACCACAGTTTTAATTTACGTTTGCGTTTTCCTGATGATTAGCAATGCTGAGCACCTTTTCCTGTGCTCACTGGCCATCTGCACGTCTTCTTAGGAGGAATGCCTGTTCAAGTGCTTTGCCCACTTTTAAACTAGGGTTGTTTGCTTTGTTGTTGTGGAGTTCCAGGAGCTCTTTATACATTCTGGATATAAACCTCTCTGCAGGTGTCTGTCTCCAAACATTTCCCCCCACACTGTGGGTGGCCTTTTCGCTCTGTTGCGTGTGCTCTCTGAAGCCTCGGAGTTTTCATTTGGGGGGTCCCGCTTATCTGTCACCACATCCATTCGCTTCCGCATCCTTCTTTTCTCTCTGTCTCTGTCCTTCTCTCCATCATTCGTGAGCTGGCGAGCTCCGAGAGGCATCTCCTGTCTGGACAACACAGGCTCTGGTGTCCCGCTGCCAGGGTCATGTCCTAGTTAGCCACTTTCTGAGCAGCACGGAGCAAGACACAACACCTGCAGCTCAGTGTTCTCCCCTGGGAAGTAGAAGAGAGATCCTAACGTTTATCTTCCAAAGTTCTGATGACACATGCAAAAGCAGAGTAAATGTTCACCCTCAGGAGGGTCCTTCTCATCCCACTTTCAGGAGCACAGGGGGCTGGGTCTTACTAGTTCCCACGGCTCCATGGGGATGGTACATATTCCATACACAGTGGATAAGCAAGGAATCCCGTCCTCCATTCCTGTTTCACATTCTGGGGTGATGCCTTAAGCTCCCTTTTTTAAAATCTTGTTTGGCTCTACTTTCATTTGCATATATCAGATGACTTTCAGTGTGTATAATACAGATACTCCATGGTTAAGATAATTCTGTGAAATGAAATTGCATGGGCTTTTGCACTGATGGCTGAGATTGGTTTCATCTAGCAAGTAACAAAAATAAATGTCTGTTCTGTCTGTCTGTTTTGTTTAAGCACTAATATGTGGGGTTTTCTCTCTCACAACTACAAGTGCTGAGGACAGCAGGCCAGGGCCAGGGCTCTATGTCTGTGTGCCCTCAGGACCCAGCCTTGTTGGTATGTCCCAGATGGTCCCAGATGGAGTTCCAGCCATGGGATAAGCAGGATGAGGAAAGAAAGGAAAATCAAAAGGTGCATGCCAGCTGCTCCTTGGGAAGGTTCCAAACACTGCCACATCCACTTGGATCCCACTGGCCATGACTTAGTCACGTAGCCACCCCTACTGGCAATGGGGTCCAGGAGATGTAATTTTTAGACTCATGGGGGTGGGCAGTCTCAGCTACACGCTATCACTCTGTAAGAAGGAAAGAGGCTTTTATACAAAATTAGCAATGTCAACCATGAGACTATTCCATGAAAATTTACACTTTGCAAAAACTAGAATAACTTTACCATGAGCTGTGTTAATGGTTTCAGAGCAGCACTGTAGACAGTCATGTCGTATCTCATCCATATAAGATGTCAGATGCACTTTTGGAAGACGCTCTGCTCTACACTTAATGGTTAAATGCCTGAGTTTGAATCTGAACATTATTAACATCTGTGACCTTGAGCAAGACCCTTAATCCCACCATGCCTGGAACGTAAGCAGGAATTCACATCCAATCTATACAGCAAATTGCAAGTTGGGTATTACTTTTGTCGTGTACACTAAGTGAGATTGAGGCCAGGAGGTCTTCACCCTAGCCATCCACACAGACGTAGAAAGAAACAGTTTGCTTTGTGCTGGGGGCAAAGGAGGTTTAACAGTCAGTAGAGAGAATCCACCTCCAAAGCTGTGTCTCTCCGATACCCAGTGATTTTGTGAGTTAGGACCGGCTGTCTCAAGACTGTGCCCCTTCCAGGTATACGTTTTCAAAGGTGATTTTTCACCCGATGACTTCTCTGTCCCCTGTGTGCCAGCATGTGCTTCAGGAAGGTACCCAGATGCTGTTACACAACTCATCCGCTTGGGGACCACGGACTGCTCTTTAGTCACAGGGGCACAAGTTCCTCTCGTGACATGCCATAAGCTCTCCTAAAATTTGGGAAAGGGCTTCACATTTTTCCTGCAAAAGTTCTTGGTTAGGTAAATTTGTTGTATGGGGAACAATAATTATTCTGTTTTCATGTTTCAGAGGGTTTTTTGGTTTTTTTGTTCGTTTGTTTATTTTACTTATGAAATAAACTTTACTGAGGATACTCATCGTTATATGCAATAAAATTCATCAGTTTTAAATATTTGACGAATATAAACACCAGTGTAGCCGCCACCATAATCAAGACATAGAACATTTCCACCATGCCTCCAAGGCTCCCTTTGAACTCCATCCCATGAGCCCACCCTAGACCCCAGGTGACCACTCACCTGCTCATGTCCTATTAATTGGTTACGCCTGTTGTAGAATTGCACATAAAAGGAATTTTGCAATGCATACGTATCTGCATCTTGATTCTCTGGCTCAGCATAATGCTCTGAGGCTTGTGCGAGCTTTAAGAGGATCAGTTTCATGGCTAAGTGATGTTCTGCTGCACAAACGTCCCCAGACGTAGTTACCAGCTCACCTGCTGATTCTTAGTTGTTTCAAGTTTGGGCCATCATGAATAAAACTGCTATGATGACATATTGACAACTCATTGTGTGGACATATGTTTTCATCTCTTTTTGTAAACATGTAAGTGGAATTTTGGGGTTATGTGAAATGTTTGTGTTTAACTTTGTACTAAATTGTCTGACTGGTTTCCAGAGTGTCGTACAACGTTATTCTCTTCAGAAGCGTAAGAGGGCTTGGTTGCTTCTGTATTCACCAAACATTCTTGCTTTAAAATTCTATCAATGCTAATGTTACGTAGGCCCGTCTCACTGGGGCTTTCATTTGCTTTTTGATGATTATTACCAATATTGAGCAACTTTTGCATGCTTATCGGTCATTCATACATATTCCCTTGACTAGTGTCTTTTCAAATATTTTGCTGAGTTTTTAATATTAAAATTTAAAATGAATTCCACTGAGATTCAATTTATGTAGAATAAAATGCACTTGTTTAAAGAGTATAGTATAATGTGTATAATGTAACACTTTGTTGAGGTGTCTGTACAAATCTTTTGACCGCTTTTATTGGATTGTTTATCTTCTTATTGAGTTGTATGAGTTATTTATGTGTTTTGAAACCAATTCCAGATTCATCTATTTTCCTTGAATAAATGCTCCTACGGTTGTTGCAGCTTATGGTTAATTTACAAAGTCCTGAAAAAATTGTTTTGACAATTCTTTACAGTGTTCTCGTTGCTTTTGCAGAGCAGCGGATTTCCAGAGGTCTAGCCATTCTGGAGGGGCTTCTGAGGGACTGTTCATTGCACTGGGTTACCTTGACATTGTATTCTGTTCACTTGATCCGCTTGTCTATCTTTATGCAAATTGTGCATTTTCTTGATTAAGGTAGATTTATCATAAGTCTTGAAATCAGATAGCATGATCGTATGAAAATTAAAAATACTTAGAAGAGTCAAAGCAATTTCAAATAAAAGGAATAACATTAGATAGAGCATTTATAAGTGAATTTAGTAAGGTCAAAGAATATAAGGTCAGTAGTTTTCTTTTGGATGCCCATCAGCAGGTTAAGGAGTTCCCTTCTGTTCATCTGCGCTGATAGTTTTCATCGGGAATGTATGAAAGTATATTCTGAGAACATGGAGAATATGTCCTGTCACATGCATTTTCCACATATGTTGAGGTCACCTTTTTCTTATTGTTTTAACATGGTAGTTAAATTAATTGGCTTTTAATGTTAGCTACTCTTGCATTCTGGTAGTAACCACCACTTAATAACAATACATTATTATTGCATAGAAAACACACATATTTGAAATACCACAGCCAAGCTTCAACCATGCACAACCTCAAATTTAGTGCAGGAGCTCACACAGTGGACTTCTGTCCTCACTTTTCGTCCTTACGTCATTGTCACGTACTCTACTCCTGCCTGTGTTATAATCTCCGCAGGGCATTTTCTCAAAGTTTAATATTCTCAGGTCTTTGGTAAATTCCCTGGCGTTCAACGAGGCCACACTGCTTGTTTGGCCGGTGGGAGCCCACGCACCTTTCAGCTCTGTTTGAGCTCTGGGAAGTGTGTATTTTACAGTCACACAGCAGTTCCTCTCTCTCCAAATGTATAAAGTTCCACACTGTGCGTGTTTAGCTTAATATTTAGTCAAATATACTATGTGCCCTATGAGAATTTCCACAGACCCTCCTCTACACAGCTTCCTTCTTTCTTTGCAAGTTTGACACAAAACGAAATCAACCCTAATGTCACAATCACCCCCAAGATAATGATTGCTGAACCTTTAGAATATTTCTTTCCTTACTCAAAGCATATTCTGAAAGATTGTTTGTTGTCTACACAACAGCTATTTTCTCTCTATTCAAAATTCTTGCTAGCAAAACTCTTGACTTTTGTTAAAAATTGAATTGTGTTTCCCCAAAATTTATAAATTGAGGCCCTAAGCCCCACTGTGACTGCATTTGAAGACAGGACCTTTAAAGAGCTCATGAAGTTTCCATGAGGTCATATGGATAGAAGATGGGGCCCTAATCCAGTTTGACTGATGTCTGTATAAAAAGAGGAGATTGGGACATGGAAGAAGACCACATGAAGACACAGATTGAAGGCACCACCTGCAAGCCAAGGAGAGAGGCCTCAGGAAAAACCACACCTGACACTACTTTCCTCTAGGGCTTGCAGCTTCCAGAACTTCGAGACAATGTCTGTTGTTCATGCTGCCCAGCCCATGATATTTGTTAGGTCAGTCCAAGCAGATCGACACAGCCTTGCTCAGGTATCAGGTGGCAGTGCTTGGGGAACATGGGCTTCTCCTCACCATCAGAGAATGAACGTTGACTTTGTCTTCTCCGTCTCTGTCACCACAGAGAGGTGTGTGTGCACATACTGCATCACAGCCACTGAGAGTTGAGATGTACGGGGAGGTCTACAGGGGGCTGTGGAAGAGCTGTCACACACAGCTGAGCGAGTCCATCGGCTGACATCATCTTGTGAGCAGGAGGGACCAGGCCCGAGGACAGGGCCACAGCAGCAAGGGTGGCCAAGAGGAAGCGTGGGAGTGCAGAATCCTCACAAGTGCCGTGCACTAATTTTAGAGCCACCTGTGTCCAGATGTCTTGCGATGGATGGTAATAAACTCTCATTGCATGAGGCTGTCGTAGTCACACGTTGTTAATGACGTTTGAAGGTGTGTTACATAAGACACACTGTTTATGTAGCTAAGGTAACGTAATTATGTGCAGGTGTAACGTAAATTGTTGTTTATGCCACCACGATTTTCTCTTGTCACTGAACATTTCTTATGAACATGGTTTTTCACAACCACATAATAATGTGTAAATATTCAATATTTCTGTGTTGGATATTTAGGGCTTCCCAGCTTTGCTGACTGGATATACACAGTACAGTCTTTGAGCGTAAATCTTTGTCCTCACTTCAGATTATACAATGCCAAATGGTACGGACCCTTTCAAAATTCCTGATGTATGTGGCTGAGTTGGGACTGTGTGAGTGTAGTCGGATCATCTCATTGTGGAGTTAATGCTTGTTTTAAAAATCTTCCTAACCTGCTTGGTGACAAGTAATACCTTTTTGCAGTTTAATTTACATGCTGATGCATTCCTATGGAGGCCGAGTCATTTTGTAGAGGTGTTTATTAGCTAGATGCTCACATGCACAGCTTCTCCCGTGAGCTTCTGTGAGTCCCATGCTCTTCGTTCCACGGCACAGGTGCTTTCCTTCTGCACAGCAGGCCTGAGAAGGCTGCACTGTCTTTTTTTCCTGCCTCCTCATACTTCAAGGCCTAAATCAAATATCTTCTCCTGTGAGAAGCATTTTATTACCTCCGTGGCACTTCTGATCCCACACCTTCCACCCTCCCGCAGCTCATTGTATGTCTTGATTACACGACTGCTTATCCTTCTACATGGTGTTCTGGAGGACAGGAATTCTATCCTATCTGCTCCTGCAGAGCAGGCCCTCAGTAAGTGTTTTGGGATGAAGGAATGAATGAATGAGTGATGTGGAGATGCCAACCTCGTTGCTCACAGGTCTGTGTCAGGGGCACAGCCAGGGATGCTTGGTTCTTCATCCAAGGGGGAGCTGGGAAAACTGGTCGACATTCTTACGCGGCAAAATGGGGAGACCAGCCTTAGGCAAGGACTAAGGCATGAAACCTTGGCAAACAACCACCACCAAAACACCGCCCTGAACAAAGAGCATGCTGGAGAGCCGACACTGGCTCAGCCACACGGACATCCTAGTGGCCAGGGCTCTATTGCCACTCACGGGCAAGGCTGCAGTCGGGTGTGGTCACAGCAGGGACAGTCAGACACATGGGAGGGACACTCTCATGCCCTAGAGCACGACTCCCCAGGCTCACTCACCATGGTCCGTCCAGCCCCAGGGCTTCTTGGCTTTGCAGACGCCAGGACTTTGGGGCAGACCCGTGCAGCACAGGGTCACCCTGAACCTCGTTCACAGAGCGCTCAACAACGTGGTTGAAGAGAACGGTGCCTGCCCTCCATGAGCATTCCAAGCCCTGCAGCTTCATCTCGGGCTTAAGGCGGCTTCCTCTTCTCCTGCTGAGCTTCTGCAGGAGCCCACCCCTTCTGCGCTTGTGGTTCTATGGGAATTTTCACTTTATGCCCTTTGTCGATGAGAAGAGTACATTTGCAATCTACGGGAGGGAGAAAATATTTGCAATCTATTCATCCTGCAAGGAATTAATATCCAGGAACATATAAGGAATTTTTAAAACTACACAATAAAAAACCCTAATAATCTAATTAAAAAATGAGCAAAGGAGATGAGGAGACATTTTTCAAAGGAAGATATACAAATAGCCATCAGGTACATGAAAAAATGCTCAATATCACTAAGCATCAGAGAAATGCAAATCAAAACCACACTGAGATACCACCTCACCCCAGTTAGACTGGCCACGATTAAAGACTGAGATAACAAATGCTCACAAGGATGTGGGGAAAAGGGAACACGTCTACACTGTTGGTGGGACTGTAAACTAGCACAGCCGTTATGGAACACAGTATGGAGGTTCCTCAAACATCAACAGAAATAGCTACCATATGATCCGGCAATCCCACTGCTGGGCATATCCCCAAAGGAATGGAAATCATCATATCAAAGGGACACCTGCACTCCCATGTTCATTGCAGCTCTGTTTACAATAGCCAAGAGTTGGAACCAACCTAAGTGTCCATTGACTGATGGCTGGATAAGGAAAATGTGGTATATATACACCATGGAGTACTACTCAGACATAAAAAAGAATGAAATTCTGCCATTTGCAGCAACATGGATGACTTTGGAGAAAATTATGTTAAGTGAAATTGGCCAGACACAGAAAGAGAAATACCACATGTTCTCACTCATAACTAGGTGCCAAGAAAGAAAGAAAAAAGAAAAGAAAGAAAGAAAAAGAAGGGAAAAAGGAAAGGACAGACCACAACAACACATTGAACCTTCAGAAGGAGAGAACAAACCTAAGGGTGCTAGAGATGCGAGGAAGAGGGGGGGTTGGGGAGTGACTGGTCGGTAAGGGGCATAAAGAATAATTACAATTTGTAATAATGAATATGCTAATAAAATTTTTTTAAAAAGAATGTAGATTTGCTTTCCTTTCCCTCCTTTCTTTAGATATGGATAGTAAGATTAATGTGATATTTTTCTTGGTTCTGGGAAGTATTTTTAAGTGTCAGCCGTATGAAAGGAAAACACGTGCCAGGTGACACGGTGTGCAGCGTATTTCACATGATGCAGGATTCGTGCAAGGTCGACAGTGTATGCAAGTTGTACTCATTAAGAAAGAGTCATTTTCACGTTTTCCTCTGGCATCGAATAGTTAAAAGAAAGATGTTTTAGGGCCGAGCCCGTGGCGCACTCGGGAGCTGCAGGTGACGCTCCCGCTGCAGGTTCGGATCCTATATAGGAATGGCCAGTGCACTCACTGGCTGAGTGCCGGTCACAAAAAAGACAAAAAAAAAGAAAGAAAGCTGTTTTAAATTTCCAGCCTGTCTCATTTTCAAGAGCTATCGAGACCCTGAAATAACTGAATGAGATTTTTTAAAAAATGTTTAGAGACATAAATATTTCTATCACTGAAACAATGGGAAGTTGGTGTCTGTTTCTGGTTCGAATTTTTATTTAATTTCATTTCACCAATCCTGTTCTTCTCTGGCCCATCGCTGTCCACATGCTTCATTTCATCTTGATAGTGTTAATTATTATAACACCATGCTGTAAAAGCCGCGTCAAATCACATAGCCGCATTTACAATGAGATTAGACAGTTCATTTCAGAAAGAAAAATCAGGGTTTGCCCTCCTGTGCTCAGCACTGTGATCTGCTCTTTCCCTCAAAGTGCAGTCTGCCCCCGGGAAGGTGCCAGGCTCGCGATGCCCACTCCACTGGCCGCTCTTTCCCCATGAAATACTTGATGCCTTCATCCCGGCCA
The DNA here is from genome assembly GCF_027409185.1 of Cynocephalus volans. NCBI lineage: Eukaryota > Metazoa > Chordata > Mammalia > Dermoptera > Cynocephalidae > Cynocephalus > Cynocephalus volans. The sequence continues at coordinate 160,158,901 of NC_084466.1, forward strand.
CAGAACAGGGAGTCAGGTCTTCTCTAGGCCCTGCAAGGTGAGTCTGGAACAGGCAAGAAGAGAGTCCTCAAGTGCTGGGAACCAGGAGGGGCTTACAGGTGGGAGGGGCCACCCCTCCAGGGAACGCAGCAGGCAGGTGTCTCGAGTCCCTGCCCTCCTGGCCTTGGCTATCCCCCGGCCCTGGAGGGAGAGGCACACTGGGCCTGTGGTGGTGGCTGTCTGCTCGGCTGGTGCAGGTACATCAGTTGTCCGTGGTCACAGCATTGCCAAGTAACAACTGCAAGGTCTTAGAACAATGAGCCTTGATTTAGCTCATGCCCCCTGGGCTGGCAACGTGCTTCCTGTGATCTTGGCTGGATTTCCTCATTTGCCTGGAGGGTGGATTTGTGGAGACACCTGGAGAGACCCGGTTTTCTTCAAGAATCCGACCTTCTGGCAGGGGCTGGACCATGCCACCATGGCCCAGGCAGAGCCACAGACTGGGAAGAGAAGCCGGCAAGTGCTTTGCAGACTTCTGCCTGAGTTAGGAATGTGTACACCCGACCACCAGGGCACGTCCTTGCCTGAGTCTGGCATCAGGGTGGGACGCCATCGCAAGGAGGGACGATGGCTGGGACCACTTTGAAATGTGCCACAGCGGGTTCAGTCTGGCCCACCGAGGGCAGACTCCTTCCTGCAGGCACCCTCCCTTCTCACAGGTGGGCTTGGCCGGAGGAGTCAGGCTTGGGAGGGGACCCTCCTCTGTGCATGGTCTCAGCGGCCCTCAGTGGCTTTGCGATCCAGAGTAGTGGCCCCCTACCCTCTGTGGGCTGTTACCTGGGACAAAAGTCCCCACCCTGGCACACGTTGCGACACCTCACTCAGCAGCGGGAGGGACTTCCTTCAGGGGTGAGGGGTCCTGGGGGTCGGGAAGGAGGGGTACGGAGTGGGGCATTGCACAGGTGAGGAGACGTCTCTGAGTGGAGAAACCAGGCCTGCATGCCCAGTGCTGTGGTCTGAGACGGGCCCTCTGCAGCTCGGAAGGGGCCTTGTCCTCAGCCCCCATCACACACCATTCTGCAGGATGGAATCTGTGTGCCCCGGGGCTCGAAAGGGCGTCAGCCGATGGAAGCCTCTTCCCACGGCGGGTCTCCGGGGAGAGGCCTCCAGCACGGGCACTGCACGGGGACTTCGTGCCCGTTCTCCACTCTGATCCCAGGGGACACGGCCTCTGACACTGTGGGAAAACATCTCCTTTGGATTCAACAGCTGCTCACTTTTAATTCTGTCTCGTTTGACACTAGTTAAGTGACCTTGAACTAATTATGTAAGATCTGTAAACTTCTTCTAGTCCATTTCCAAAATGGCAGTTATAAGCCCAGCTTTTTAGGCTCATTGTGAGAAATAGAGATTTATATATACATGTATATATGTGTGTGTGTGTGTGTGTGTGTGTGTGTGTGTGTGTGTGTGTGTGTGCGTGTGTGTGTGTGTGTGTATATATATTTGCTGTATGTCATATATAGATATTTACATAGCATATGCAAGTAAAATATCAGTAATGTGTGGTTGTAACTTTCAAAACCACTGTCCTGGAGCAGCACAGGATGAACACATTTTCAAGACTTTGGTGTGTCTTTGTGCTTTTGCTTCATTGTTTAGCCACAGTGCTGGGTCCAGAGATGCTCCAAGGTAAACGTCCTGCTCAGAAGGACCAGGTGTCCCAAGACTGGGCCTCAGCTGGAACGGCCTCTTCTCTCAAACTCAGCTGCTCGGACCCTGAGAACTCCTGCGGGATGCTCCACCAGTGTCTGGATGAGATGACAGAGTCCCCACCTCAGAGGCCTGTGAAGTTGGGATTTTCTCACATGAAAGAGCGCCTCAGGGTGTACGGTGTGGGCACTAGCCCACGCCACCCGAGCGGGGACTCTGTCACTTGTGCTCAGCATCAAATGTGCACCTGGTGCAGAGCTGAGCAGAGAGAAATCGAAGAGCGAGTGTTTGCTGAACAAGCAGACATGCTCTTTCAACAGCTATTCATTGAACACCAGCTGGATCATTGGAGTCCAGGTTGGATTCTTAGAGCGAGATTGACAAGGTGGCTTTGAAGAGCAAACAGACAGTGGACACGACAGCAGCGAAGTAGCCTCCTGCCTCTCTCCCACCCTCCCTCCTTCCTTCCCTCTTTCCCTCTGTCCATCCTTCCTTCCTTCCTTCCTCCCGAGGACGCTCTCTGAGACCTGCCCACAGTTAAGGAGCTCACAGTGATGAACAGGACAAACCAAGCGGCAAGTAATGACAATACGACTGGGAGAAAAACGTTCTTTTTTAAAAGTGATTTTTATAATTCTGATTTACAGCTTATACAACACGGCCAGGTGTCACAGGCTACAAATGTCCCTGTAGACTCGTGTTCGTGCCATTGTAGCCGGTTGGGATGTGAACATCTCTAAAAAAATCTGCTTTAGTAGAAACATCTGAAAGGTGCGGCGACATTGTAACTTGGGCGAATTAAATGTGCAGGTGCTAAGCTGGCAGCGGATGGACTTGCAACTTAACGTGATCATCTTTGCATCAAGGTAGAAAAATTCATGGTAAAAACCTGCTTTCTGTGCCTCTTGCTCACTGGCCTCCGGGAGAAATTCACAGCAGGAGGACAAATGCAGTGGTCTTCAAAAGTTCAGCCCCCCGCAGGGCTGGGAGTCGCCATTGCAGGGCCTGGCAAAGCTCATTCCACCATCTGGGTCTCGCCCTCACACCAGCAGACAGGCCGACAGAAATCCAGGACGGTGGCTGTCCAGCTGTGCTCCAGCAGAGCAGCAGCAGCTTGTTAGAAATGCAGATTCGCAGACCCCACTTGGACGGCTGAACCCGACACTCTGGGCTGGGGCCTCCAGGAGGCTCTGATGCCACTAAAGTCTCAGGCCCACTACCCTGAAATGCCAGGCCAGCTCCAAGGGACCCAGAGCGTGAGGTCTGCCTCAGGTCACCGGGGGCCTGGGTCTTCTTGAGGATGGGACGTGTGTTACTGCTCGATCAGTTTCCTGTTAGGGAATCTCGAGGGAGGAAACCCAGGGCTGCGGGCTTCTCTTCTTCTGTCTCGTTATAGGAGGTCCTTCAGGCTTGGCCTGTCCACACCGGAAAGCGCAGGAATTAGCAGGTGATGACCCACCAGCTCCGCCTGTCCACGTTCCAAGGACAAGAACAGCTGCCTCCCTCGCCTGGTGTCACCAGGTTCAGTCCCTGGGTCTAAGTGAGCTTGTGAGAAAACACATAAGCTCGTTAACGTTTACACAGGTCGGCGAGGACTTTTTCACCCACAGGGTGTGAAGACTTCACCAAAAGTAAAGCATTTTCCTGATTCCCCTGAGAGAAAATCACAATACAGGGACGCTACAGCTCACTTCTCAGGTGAAACTACTTGGAGATAATTGTATGTATTTACTGAGTCCTTAATATGTGCCAGGTGGCGTTTTATGCCCTCTGCATGCATTGTTTAATGCAAACCTCCAACAGGCCTTGGAGATACGTGCTGAGACTTCGCTTACTTTGCCGATAAAGAAACTGGAGCAAAACACTGAACAACGCACGCAGCTGTCTGAGCTTGTAGGAGACGTGCAGGATCTGGAAGGAGTGTCCAGACTGTGAGATGCACACACCACCCACAATGCTGCGCTGCTGGGCTGAGAGGAGCAGGTGATCGGTGCTCTAAGAAACCTCTGCTGTGTGTACCTGTGCAGAATGCTCACCTGCAGCCTCCACTCCTGGGCGGCTCTGCTCTGGAAGGGCTGCCTGCCAGTGGTCAGGGCCCAGGCATCTCCGCAGAGCCCCCGACAGCACCATGGGGGTGATGCAATGGTCAGGAGAGGCACCCAGTCCAGGCTGGCCACCCTGGATGGATCTTTCCAGTCGGGACTCTAACAAAGACCCACCATATCCTGGGGTAAACAATGCTCAGTCACAAAGCCAAGTGTGAACTACCTCTGGTGCTGGCAGCCTCCCCTCCCAAGGCCTGGGAAAGCTGCTGAGCATTTCCAAGAAAGCCCAACAGCAGCTGGAAGCAGAGCCCTGGGGGTGCTGATGAACCCAGTGTGTGCCACCAGTGTGTGCCACCTGTGTGTGTCACCTGTGTGCATGACCTGCGTGTGCCACCTGTGTGACACAATACCATCCTCCCTGGTCTGTGGCTCCTTCTCCAAGATCAGCTTTGGGGGAGCAGGGTCAGAATTTGGATCCCCCCATAACTGTCATGTATGTTGCAGCCTGAGAGCGAGTGCTCTGGGTCCTCACTTCCCTTTCAAGTGTCTCCTGCTCCCAGGAGCTGAGGCGAGTACAACACTCAGCACACGGGAGGGTGGGGGAGAGCAGAGGGCTACAGCCTGCAGAGGCCCGAGGGGCCTGTGACACGTTTTAACTCTTGGTGTGGGCCAGATATGTGCAAAGGTAGCTGCTCTGCACTGAGACCCTTATTTGGTGGTGGTTTGCAAAGGGAAAATCAGTCTGAATTTCAGCATAAGTTGTGCTGGTCACCCAAGAGGGGAAGCTTTGTGCTCAGGCTTTGTGACCCAAGGGCCAAGTGAGCTCCAGAGGTTTGCTGTTGGATACACTCTGTATCCCATTCCTCTGACAGTCCCCAGCTAGCACGTGGCTGGGTTGGGATGCATTACATTCCTTGCCAGCGAGGCAGACAGTGCCCAGGGTTTAAAAGGTGACTGGGGTAACAGGACAGCAACGGGGACCTTTCTCCTGCTCTGTAGTCTGCTGCCAGACACATCACATGGCTGTCATGAGCACTCCCTTGTGTGGGGGGATTTTGTATTGTCCATTAGTCTTGAAGAGCTAAACATCAGTCGTCCTTACTGGAAGGAAATCATGTCTTGATAAAATTGCATAGTCTCTGAAGGCGCTGACTATAGCCAGAGTGGGAAGTGAGATGTGGGCCGGATCTGGAGAGCCTGGGGCTGTGGGGTGGGGGTGCTTCCTGTCTCAGGGGAGGGGGCTCTCCCAAGCACCTGTGCATCACAGAGCAGCCAGGAAGCACGCCCACCTGCTGTCAGGGACGCCTGGGTGTCACCGCCCGGTGATGGGGAGGGCTCACGTCTCTCTCCTCGGTGTGCCTGCAAAGGAGGGAAGCATGGGGCCTTTGGGCCCTGGGTCAGTGGAAACCCTCTGGGACAAGCTGTGTTTCTGCCCAGGCAGTGGCCTTTGATAGGTCGATGAAAGCTCCAGGCTGACCAGTTGTTCAGTTGGTTAGAGTGCAGTGCCGATAACATCAAGGTCCAGGGTTCCATCCTGTACTGGCCTGCCACCAGTAAATAAATAAGTGTACACAGAAAGCTCTGGGGTGACGCCAGTGACTTGTGACAGGCCCTGCCCTCTCTGCACTGAACCCAGCGGCCCGGGCATCTTGCCCCGACACCTGCATCTGGCCCTTCCTAACCCACTCTGTCCTTTCCTCCTCTTAGAAGCCAAATGACAACAGCTGGGACTAACAACCTGATGGAAACTGAGCCATCAGTGGGCACAAAAGTGCATTATGTGCCTATTAATTCATAGTAATTAACCATTACATAATTGCATTATTATACAGTTATTATAACAACATATGTATAATCTCAATATCCTTTCTTCTCTCTCCCCCCTCCTGTCCCCAGCTTCTAAGGAGGAAGACGCCTTGAAGATCGGGATCCCTCTCTGTTGTTATCTTGACCTACTCGGGCCCTGTTTCTGTGACTGAGACGTATTATCAAGAATGGGCGCATGGAGCACTGTGGCTTTTTCGGGATGCATTAGGGATGTAAAGGGGTCGAGACCTACATCAGCTCTACCTGGTGTTGAAATCATTTCCTGAAACCTGAGACAGGCACATCTTCACCAGGATTACCAGAGACTTAGAAAAGTGCTGTAAAGGACAAAGTTGGTCAGGACCTGAGCCGTGATGGGTTTCAAAACAGTCACAGCAAAGCACATAGGCACTCAGCACCGCACAATGTCGTGAGGCCGGCGACATGCAGCACCAGGCATTGCTCTGATTCGTCCCCATGCATACCTGCTTCCATTCTCACAGCAGATGCATGGGGCAGGTGCTTCCAGGATTGTCATCCCGTGTTACAGCTGAGGAGCCCGAGGCACACACAGGTCAAGTAGTTTGCAGAAGGTCACACAGCTAGGAAGGGACAGAGCCAGCTTTAAACCTGGGCTGAGAGTCTGTGCTTCTATCCTGCACTTTGCAGTCTCCAAACCCATCACAAGAACTGCGTGAAGTCAACATTGCAGATTCAGTAATACGTACCTCTCAAGATCGATGTAGCAGAGAATGAAGCAAATTTACTTAGAGCTCTGTGAGTTTACTCAATCGAGACATCAAAAATCATTCCTGTGCACAAGCTACACGCCGGGGCAGGTTTAATCCAGCCACAGTGGAGACCCACTTTCTTAAGAAATAATAACCATGCTGAACAGATGGGAAGTTCATTGTCAAGCAGGGGTGGTCTAGTTCAGAACTACTTTCTATTGCATCAGTGGGGCCCTCCCCTGAGGTTAAGTTGCTGATTGGGACGTGGAGTCCAGCCAGCTGGAGACCCTTGGGCCACTGGCTGTCAGGAGCTGGAGACCTGAGCAGAATGGGCTTAGAAGAATGCCTGGGGAGAGCCAGAGGGGGCCCCAGAGTGGGAGGAGGGCAGAGGAACGCTGGCTGTCGGGGAGAGTGAGCCGGATCTGGGTAGGGCACAGAGCAAAGTCTCACAAAGGAGGACCATCCTCCAGGGGCTCGAGCCAGGGCTCCTGTGGAGCTGCTCCCTCTGGCTCAGGAGCACAGACAGGGCTGTGTGGTCTGGGCCATGTCTCTCTGGAACCAACCTGAAGCCTGGGGTCTCCTGATCCCTCCGTCCTCTGGAGGGGCCAGGCTGTGCTCTCTTGGGGGGCCTGAAATAAGCAAAGAAGCAACTCAAAACAGGCATCATGGGCTGATCTTCCTTTCCCATCACCATGATTTCAAAAATATGATTGATGTCATTGTCATTTACGTGCTCTTGAATATAAAAGAAAGCAAACAGAATAACCTCTTGTGAGAGACACTGTGAGAATCGGGTAATGATTGGTATCGTTTCATCTTTTTTCTTGTTTGGTTATTTTGCTCGAAATAGGTACACAGCTGTCGACGTGTCAGGGAGTGTTGGCGAGTCCAAGCTCCTCCCTGCACAATCCACCCCTGCACTGCGCTCTGCGGGGTCTCACTCCCTTGGAGCGACCCCTGAACTTAGCATGGGCCCAGCGGCTGTTCATGGGAGAAGTGATTCTGTTTCATTTTTCTTCTCCTTATGAAAAAAAATTCATAAACAAACTAGTAGTGGAGCCACTTATTAAAAATTAAATAAATGAATGAAATAAATGTTTCTTGTAAAATTTGAATTTTCAATTGCAGAATAGCCTGGTGAAAAGTTAAATGGTTTGAGTCCCAGCTCAGTAACACTCCTCAGAGGCAGACTCTGGGACACAAATTAAGTAGTGACTGGACTGGCGTGAACAACACTCAAACAACATGCTGATTTATAACTTTTCTTTCATAATTAATAATTTGGCATAAAATTTTCCCTCAGGAAGAAGTGGCTCAGAGTCATGAGGTCCTTTCTGAAACAGGTGACAGGTCTCTTGGGCTCTCTTTGTCCCCAGCCCCTGCTTAGATTCACTTTGTCTGACATCTGGGCAGATGTTTGGAGACAGAAGGTTGAGCTTTCTCTGTATATTTGCCAAAAGATAGTAACAAATTGTTGGTTTACTTTCATATGTTTTTAAATGACTAATTATGTCAACCAGGGCTCTGTGGAGAAACACAACCAGAAGTTCATGTGTGTGCGTGTGTGCATGTGTGCAAGTGTGTGCGCGCACGTGTGTGTGAAGGAGAGACAGACAGACAGACAGAAGCAGAGAGGGCTTCGTTTTAACAAAGTGAAAGATTTTCGGGGCTGGCAAACCTGAAATCTGCAGGTCAGGCTGACGCTTCCGCCTTGGACAGAATTTCTTCTTCTCAGGAGACCTCAGACTTTGCTCTTAAGGCCTTCGACTGATCAGACGATGCCGTCCCGTGTTGTTGAGGGTGCCCTCCTTTGCTCAAGCCCCACTGTAGGTGTTAGGCACATCTGCAAAGCACCTGCCTGGCAACCCCGGTCCAGTGTTCGATTCAACCTCTGAGCCCTACAGCCCAGCCAGGAAGACACCCGACACTGACTAATTACCACACTAATCAAATTTTTCGGGGTTCCATCTGAGAACAGAAATGTCCCCTGTTCTCTTGTTTCCAGGGTTAGAAGCATAAACATTGACCTGCCAGATGCCAGGACATCCTGCAGACACCGTGGGGAAGGTCTGGGAGAGGCTGCTCAGTAGCTCAGGGTCTTGCTTCCCTCGGAGGCTGTGAATAGGGACCCCGGCCGGTGCAGAGACCCTCTGGGCTCTCTTCTTTCAGAGTTCTGGGACCCAGCCTTTGAGGCAGGCTGGAGGCCACAGAGGAGGCCCTGGTTGGATAAGGGGGGTGGGCAGAAGCAGTGACCCTGGAACTCACAGGACTCTTGGCCACTTACAGAGCAGACCTTAGTGCTCACAGCTCAGAGCCAGCCTCAGGGCCATGGCTAGGACCGATGTCACCTCCCAGAGCTCACTGCCTTCTCCCAGGCTGGCCAGGCCCTGGTCTGAACTACGTGGCCGCGTCTCACCTTGGGTGGCTGCTGGGGTTGATCTGGCCAGTGGAAAGAACACGACAGGCAGCAGGGGAGGCCCAGGAGTGAGTCCCAGCTCCACTGATGGAGTCCAGGGTGCCAGCTAAACTCTCAGAGCTGTAGCTTCTCATTTGATAAACAGTCAATAGTACCAGCCCGACCTACCTAACAGGCGAGGACCAAGTAAGAAATGCTAGTGAGCTGCAGAGTTCTACCCCGAGTAGCTGTAATGTTAACAAATGACTTAATGTTTCCCTGCTCCCCCCACCACCTCAGAACCCCCAGCTTCTGACCCCAAGTCCCCACCTCTGCCAAGGTTGCAGCAGGTGGCTGGACAATGCACAGGTCAGACTCTCCACCAGCCATGGCTCTAACATCCCTCCAGGAGCCTGGTCCACTGAACCGTTCACCCCCCTGCCAACCAAGGCCTGGGGGTTAATCATGACGTGGCAAGCATTGTCCTGATTCCTCACCCATAGTTCCCCAGAGGAGAATGGTTTCCTAAACCTGGCTTTCAATGATTTTGCACTACAGACCAGTGACTGTCAAGACCTTGTCTGACAAGACCACAGACACCACCAGCACCACCACTTGATGACTGTCACTGCTGACACTCTCCAGTACTACTGCAGGCACAGTCCATGGTTGCTTCAATGTCCACCCATGTGGCCATCCCTCCTCCAGGACCTCCCCCTCCCCGTCTGCTGTCTCCCACACTCAGACTCTTGACCTGGTTGTTGCCAAGAACCGCATCTCATTTACAACCACACGCCGGATGTCTATTCCCTGAGTGGCACCTGCTGTCTTTGCAGCCTGCTCCTGGACCCCGCCCCCCACACACAAGATGTCCACTGACCACACTGGCTCTCCAGTGTCCCTTCCCCTCCCGTGTCCTCACCTTCCTCCTGTCAAGCTTGTGTGTCACGGGCCACCCTTACCATCACTGCTTTGCACGTGCCATCCCTGCCTTTGCCTCTGTTTTTGGCAAAATCACCAACCTATTTAAACCCAACTCTCCACCTACTACGTGTTGTGCCTCCTCCATGGAACATGGCTGCAGAGACACTGAGCTGCACTGAATGTCCTCACTCCACAGCTAACAACAGCCCTTGATTGGGCCAGATGCTGCCCAGAGACCATCCTAAGTGCCCCAGCTCATCCTCTGTTGCACTCTCAGTTAACAAAAACCATGTCCTTTCAAGGGTCAGGCCATGGCCTCAGAGGCCTCAGGACTCCTCTCCTGCCTCCATATCCACGTCTTCCTCAGTGCATGCTCAGAAGGAAAGCCACGGTCTTCTGCTGGCTGGCCAGGTCCTGCTCCACCTGACCCTCCCCACCTTACCCAGCCATGGTCCCTTCCATGCATTTAGTTCCACCCATGTGGCCTCCCTGCCAATCCTCTAAACTGCCATGCACTGGATCACCTGGGGTCACACCTTTGCTGTGCCCTCTGCCCAGAGCAATCTTCACCCAGGTATGCCCATGGATCATACCTTTTTCAAACTGTCTTAATTTTTTCCATAGCACTGATCTCCTGATTTACTGCAGATTTCCTTTACTTTTTGTTTATTGACTACGTCTGTGCACTAGGATGTAAGCTATAATCTCTATGAGGACAGCTTTTTTGTTGTTGGTGGTTTTTGTCTTAAAACAGTGTGCATTTGGTATTGCTCATGCACCTATAGGTTAGCACATGGTTCTGCAACCTGGACCAGACTTGGTTGATTTTGGTTGGACTCATTCACACCTTGAAAGGCAGGGTTGTTAATGTCTTTCCCTCTCTGAGGTATCTTCAGCACCTAGGACAGCACCAAACATGTTCTAGGTGTTCCACGAATTTTTGTTGACAAAGGAATCTCAGTTCAGACCCTTAGCTGCAGGGTGAGCTTTCTGTTCATAGCAGCCCAGATCTTGCGGTATCCCTAAAATGTGGGCCGTAGCTTCCATTTGCCATCTTACCATTTAATGATAAAGAAATCAAAGGAATCTACAGCACTGGAGACTCGCTGCTCTGCTCGGCCAACGATAATGATCATGTTCACTACATCAATGTGGGGCTTAAAGTCACAGGGCAACCCAAGGAGCACGTAGTTTATAATTTAGAATCCCTTCACCTAACATTTGGACTTATTTTTATGGCAGGGAATAGTTGAAGAGATTTTTTATTTTCTGAATTTAAAAAGAAATTTGGGGTTATTTTCAATGTCACCTTATTAAAATAGAAACTAGAAGTGCTTTGAAGCATTGCCAAATGCAATAAATTTGCCATTTATTGAGGCTTTCTTCCAGCTGAGCCAATAGCTTCTCTTCTCTCCTTTGCCATGTAGTGGGATAATAGTCCTCCTTCCAAATTGGTTTATCTCAGTCCACAGGAGTTTATAGCTCAGTGTCAAGCAAAGAAATCCGTCACTTGAGTGTGCTTCAGCATAGAATTGAGAATGACAGCCAGAGGGTCACCACGATGAGGCAGCTGACCTAAGGTGCTTTACTTTTCCTTCTACATGGACATCTGTATGGGAATAAAGTGGGGGGGGCTCAGGAAAGGGAGGGGACTCTATGTGTGATTTACAAGCTTTGCTTCCACCTTGAGCTCAAGTTTCCATGTGACACAGATGCCAAAACTCTATTCCCCATCTGGAACCACTTAAGTTTGTTGTGGCATCATGGACAAGCCACTTCGTCACTCTATGTTTTAGTGTCCTCATCCCAAAATGATTAGCCCCAAATAAAAAATGTGCCATGCCACTGAGTCCCAGTGTTTGACAATCGCTTCCCCTCTGAGCTGCTGTCTCTGCCTCCTGCTAATACCAAGATTCTAATGGGTGAGGATCGACAAAGGTCAAAAGAGAGTGGATGGGGCACAAAAGATCCGAGGAAGGCTCATCAACCAGGCCCTAAAAGGTGGAACCAACCCCACGATCGTGCTAGTGTTAAAATTACCAGGCATGGCTATGAATTTAAACCACCAATGGGTTAAAACAAAGCAGAGGTTTAACTTCCTTCCGCAGAAGTGGCTTCTAAAACCACGCAGGTTCAACTGGAATGCAAAGCTAGTGTCGCCACTGGTGGAAACGCTGCTCTTTGGGTTTTCATTTTCACGTTTACAAAAGGGGTGTCTGCAGCCTGACGTGTTACTGACGGCCCACCCAACCTCCCAGCGAGGGATGCAGTGCCCCCACCATGAGCCACGTGGCTTCAGTTATCCCAGGTGCCACTCTTGTGGTTAGCTCAGTGCCAAATGCAGGACAATGGTGATCATCAAAGTCCATGGCCATGCCCACGCTGCCATCACAGACAAGGCTCCAGAGAAACCACCACTGCTCACATCTTAATAAGGGGACAACCGGGATGACCCCAGATCACACGTGCAGCTCACTATGATCACAAGGTTTAGCGTGGAATCCTGACACCTCCTGAGAGCAAACTGATTTTCCCAGGTTTGGGCTCACAAATGACTGTTGCAAGTTCAGAATAGCAACATCTTTCACTTTGTAAAGATATACCAGCCAAACAGAACTACTCTCTTTATTAATTATTTGTCATCCATTTGAAAATCAATCAACCACTCACATTGTTTTTCTGCAATTTTGCAAGATAATCTCTGACTTTTTCCTCCCGGCTCTGCTCAGGCTGCTTGTAAATGATGGTTTAGTTAAGGAAATCTGAAAGCCTATCCTGGCAAAACAATCTGACAAAATTGTTAGTTATTGTGCAGAGATATAAGGAGATAGGTAGAGGAATGTGCTTGCATGAAACTGTATTTTAACAGCAGAGAACGGAGAAGGAAAAACGGCATTTTCTACAGTAGCTTTAAAAATCAATTACTGCAGATCTTCACTGGGAAATGTGTCTGCTCAGCACAAGTGTTTTCATTCTCCACATTAACAAAGTACATTCTGCAGCTCACAACCACGCATGCCTCAGCCCTGAGGCTGAGCTCGTCTGTGTCCAAACAGAAAGGGTGGGTGGTGGGCTGTGGTTTCCTCTCGTCTGGAGTTCACTGTTCAGCTCTGTCCACAGTGGACTTTCCAGCCCAGCCTCTCACTCTCAACAACATAAAATGCTCCACTGCTGAGATGTCCCTTGGAGATGAAACGAGACTGTCCTCAGCACTAACTGTGACTGTGAGGGAAGAGCAAGGATCATGGCCCTGACAGCACAGACTCTCGTTAGTCCAGCCTGCTGTCCTCACACCTGAGCTGGCTCCCAGCGCCAAGTGCGTCCTACACCCTGCCCCAGGACGAGGCTGACCGGTGAGGAGACTTTCCCCAGTGTCGACAGCAAAACACTTGGGAAACGTGTGTGCCACGAGGGGCTCTGAACTCGGGGCTCTCTTCATTTGCTCGTGTTCTCTGTTACAGAAATTATGATTTGATGCCTCGTAATGGGATATTTTTGAGTCAGTTCCCACTGGAAATTTTCAAACAAATAAAACAAGAGGAACCTCTTCTTAAGTTCAGAAGTGAGATGGTCCGAACCACACAGAGACACCCACCTGACGTTTAACCATCTCTCAGAGCGGCAGGGTCATAACAGCAGGAGTGCCGCCCACGGAGGCAAGATGGAGGCGATGCCTTTCCCAGCTGGAGCTTAGAGGTTTCCTGTCCCCTGCCATCAGCCGTTTGTCACGTCTCAGCAGCTTCTCGAGGGCAGTTGATTATCTCTTCACATGGTCTGTATGCCGACTGGATTTCCCTTTGGAGCTGAGAAGGCACTTGGCAAAATTCCCCAGAGCAGGTAATGTCCCTTCTGTTAAGTAATGACTGCATTATCACTGCTCAGGAAGTTTGTCAACGTACCACGATGACAAAAGTGCTCCCGCCTCTCCTTAAAGATAGCCCATCGCCACAGCAGAGTTATCACAGAGATGATTTCAGACTTAGCTGCTACATACAGCACCTTATAGGGTTCCCTTGGCCACAGGTGCCCCGGGGACATGGCAGCCCACCCCCACCAAGCTCTGAGCCTGGGGATGCGTGCGTGTGTGCATGTGTGCCTGTGTGTGTGTTAGTGTGTTCTGCAGGGAAGGCTGTGTGTAAATGGGCTAAGCATATTGAGGACCAGAGAAAGAAACCTCAAGCTCCTGATGGTGAGAGTGGTGGCTTGTTTGCCAATGTATCTCACGTGCTGGTGCACAGCAGGTCCTCGATGAATGGCTGAAAAGTGATCATATGAGTGAGCACATGGGAGAGAGCAAATCCTCACCTACTCAGGACCAGCTAAGGCCATCCTTTCCCATGCTTTACCAGGCGGGAGAGGAACCTGCCCCCGCTTCCCACCTCTAGCCCTCCCAGCCCGTCTGATGCCCTGGGACAAGGACCACCATCCACCCACCTCAGGAGCCCCCTTTAGCAAGGCACACACTCGTGTCTGAGTTGCCCACATTTTGCAGCAAATTATAGAGACTTATTCATGGCCACATGGCTTTCTCCCAGGTTCTGACATTGCTGGAAAGAAAGTATCCAGCAGAATCGTTCATGAACAATGTGAGACATTAAAAGATAAAAGCAAAAACAGCTTCAGCAAAAGTGTCTGTTTCATTAAAATTAAATCCTAGCAGCAGCGAGATATGTGCCCCATTTAAAACAAACCCAACGTGAAATGCTCCTAATTCACAGAAGCAACAAATTAGTGAGTGGCCATTTGCACTATGCGACTCTCCTCTCCATAAAGCTTCCATTCATCCATTCATTCCACAGTCACCCTGAGTACTGACTGGGGCTGTAACAAGAGCCGGCACAGATGCGGCACCTGCCTTTGTGGGGCTCAGCTGGAGAACAGAGGCAGCCACGAAGGTAGGGAAGGTGACAGAGTGTGAGGGAGTCCTGGGGGAGCTGTGTCCATGCCATGGCCGGCCCGGAGGCAGCAGACGCTCAGGATACAGGTGGGGAAGGAAAGGAACACTTCTGGGACGGGCCCATGCTGAACCTTGCTCTGGGAAGAGGGAGGCCACAGTGCTCACGACAGGTGTGTCTGTCAGCAAAGCGAGGTTATGAGACAGTAACAGAAGTCCCCCAAGCCCCAGGGCTGGGAAAACAAAGCTGACTGTCTTGCCCACGCAAAGTCCACTGGGCCTGGGGACTCGTCAGGGCAACTTTCCTCCATGTGGTGACTCCTGAGCAGTCAGGAGTAGAGGCCGCCCTTGAGCCCTGCAGGGGACTGATGGCAGTGGCACCACAGGGATGTGGACTTGGGAACAGCTGGCCCCTCAGTGCTCACTGGCTGGGGCATCACCATGTAGGGAGTCCTCGGTCTTGCTGGTGTCCACATTGTTAATGCACTGGGGCAGCTGTGCTGAGTTTCACTGGCAATGTTGGCTCTCAATTAGTGTTTTGCCAAGTGAACCTACTGAGTCTCATTGTAACTGAGGATTTAGTTGGTGCAAACCTGTACAGGGCATCATTTTAAACACTTTGACAGGTTCTGTGGCTTGTACCTTGGTCTTGCAGGGAAGAGAGGCTCTCTTATGCATTCATTCACTCAAAATGGTGTTTTGAACACCAGGAACTTCCAGTTCAGGAAGTAGTGGGAGAACGTTCCACACTTTGGTCATCGGCAGCCTCAGCTCACCCAGCAGGATCCCAGCCTGGACTTTACCCCCAGTGTGGTGACCGGCCACAGCCTTCTCTCTGCCCGCCGCTTCGCCTGCACACCTGCCCAGTGCACCTGGCGCTCTCCTCTCCTGGCACCTGTGCCTCCAGGCTCCTCTCTGCCCCAACCAACCTCAGGACACTGCACATGACCTCAGCCTGAGTGTGTCCCTGTGCTGTTCCTCAGATTCATGCACTCCCTGTCACCTCTTTCCCTTGATCATCTTCCCTGAGGGGCCTTACCCAAAATAGCGCTGGCCCCGACCCCTGTGTCCCCTGACCTCCAAGCTCTGCCGATCTCTGGCCGACATGACCAAAGCTCATTCTCTTTTCCCCAGACCCCCAAACACCTGTCCCCTTCTCCATTCCAACTCAGGTCTGGATGCCCCCAGCCTCCTAAATGTCCGTTCCAGCTGGTGCCCCTGCCATCCGTCTCTGGCCATGATAATCTCTCTTGAGCCTGCTCCATCCCCTGAGGTCTCACCCGCCCTTTTTATCTTGCCTCCGAGTCCAAGTGAGAGACACAAGGAGACTCTCAGGTCTCTCAGGTCGGGGCTCGCCCCTTCCCCTCCATACGACTTCTAGACTAGAGTCACCTCTGTGAAACCGGCACCTGACATGTCACTGTCTAACTGGCAGTGACCCATGCCTCCTAGGTTCCTTTGATACAGCACACAAATCCCTTTGCCGTGCCCTCCCCCGCGCTCTGTGCCGGGCACTCCAGAGCTGCTGTCTTCTGCACGCCCTGAGCCTTTCTCCACTGTCCCCCAGTCTGCTCCTTCTTCAAGATCTAGGGGGATGCACCTTTCTGGTGATGTCCGTCTGAACACCCCAAACAGGAATAGCCGCCTCTTTGGTGCTCCTAGAAACAACAGGAACATTCCTCTAACGTGCTCATGCCACACCGTGCTTTGGCCTTTCCTTAGGGATCAGCTCCCCTCGCTAGCTGGGGCCTTGCCAGGGCAGGGCACATGTCTCAGCAGGAGCTGCATGGGGTGCCCAGTGGTGCTCAGCACACACAGGGAAGGAGGGAGTGGGTGAGGAGTGTGGCATCCAAGAGCCTGGGGAGGGGAGAAAAATGGACGTGGACATCCTGTCTCATACAACAGCCACTCACAACTCCTGTCCCTCCTGTCTCTAAGCTACAAGCACGGTTGAAAGTGGGGTCCCTTCTCTCACATTCAGGCCTTCCATTGTAATCACAGAGTACTGGAAAGAGAGAGGCTTTGACTCCAGAAAAGGCTGATTAGTTTTGTGTTGTGGCTCTGCCTCTAACTGGGAGTGTGACTTTGACCAGGCTTCTCAATCATTAGGGGTCCCAGCTTCCTCGTCTGTCCTGAAGGCTCAGGGTCCTAGCACAGTGCCTGGGACAGAAGGACATTCCAAGTGGTACCTATGAATGTTGGAGGCTTGTTGTTATCAGCATTAGTTTTTAATTAATTTAGTCAACAGATGTTAATCGAGCACCTACTAGGTGTCGGGTGCCATGCCACATGAGGAGACATGGACATGCGTCACGTGTGGCCCCAGCTCTTGAGACTCCCTCTAACAGTCCGTGGCATCTGTCTAACTTCTTCCCGGCCCTGCATCTGTGAACCAGTACCTGTTGTCTAAACTCCGTTGTGGTCACTCATTTGTGCTGCTGGTTGTCACAGCTTCAAGACTGCAGACAGCAAATGACACTTAACTTTAGACAGGGTTTTAAACACTTCCCCACTGTCCCTCCCCTCTGTGGACGCTGGCCACCTGAATGGTCCCTCATCAGTCACTAACAAGCCCTGTATCTTCACAGGTGTGAGTGGAGCCAGGTGGTGACTCTTGCCATTGTCACCCAGCACCCAGGGTTCCTAGAACTTCTCCTTCTGTGCTTTGCAGACGTGGGAAGAGAAATATTTTCTTTACAAAATTGAACTGAATTTTTAAGTCATGCTACTTGGCAGTACTGTATTCTCAAGCTGTTCAATGTTTTCTTGGCTGCTTTTCTGACATGTAAATTAAACTATCATTTCTGCCCCAGCTATTTTTTCCTTGTGTTTCACAAAACAAGTACTGTAGGAAAGTTAGTTCTATACAAGAATTTAAAACATCTTAAACATTTTATACCTTGGTGATCAAAGTGATAATTTTTCCAAAGTAAGCCACCTCATTTACCAAATAGCATATCTTCTCGTCCTGAGCAATTAGCTGAGCATTGCTCTTATGTACCTGAAAGCACGAGGCTTTGAGGGCTGTTTGCTACTTGGCTGTGCGGATGTGTTCATGTGAGAGGGAAGATGCTTCATGTGAAAAACAGGCTGCACTTACCTGCAGGAGGAGTGTCGTCTGGAGCCCATTCTTCACGAGAAGTGGGAGGTCGTGTTGTGATTAGGTAGCCATCGAGCACCTGGTGACCTCAACAAAAGCAGAACGTCCAGTACAGCGAATGAACCCGGTCATCTGCCCCGCCAGGTAATGATGGCATTTGAAACACAAAAACCAAAAATCTTTAAAAAACAGCATGAAATAGAGGCAGACACATGGAGTTTTGAAGTTTGGAACTGGATGTAGTGGGAGCCAAAATCATGTGGCCTCACTTCTCAGATCCCGATTTCATTTATAAAATTATCCTAGTGTTGAGTTAGAGTGTTGACATGAAATGCCTGCAACAAGTTCAGACAGTCCTTCTCTTGCTTCTGATCTGACGCTCAATCACTGAGAGTGGAAATCTAAACATGGGGAGGCAGGTGCTGGGTCAAACGCATATGCCTGGCTTTTCATCCCCCGCTGCACATTTTAGATTAACCTATTAAAATAATGAAAGTGCATTCCTCTCTTTCCCACCAGATCTTTTCATTTGCAAAACTTGCAGCATGTAAACAATCTTACCATAGCATTTGGGTTTCCAAATTTATTTTCTTCTTGACATGGACAGAGGCTTATTTCTTTCTGCTAAACAGCATTCAACATTACAAATTTTGAATAAATGGTGTGCTTCTGTAGATAAAAAGGGATATGCATGATCAACCTCTTTTTTCTTCAAGGAATGTCTATTTTTGAATAATTTTTCTGACAAATGAATCATCACTTCCTATGGCACAGACTAAGTTATAAGTGCATCTTCTATAACATCATGTAAAAGACTGCAAAGCTCAGTGCTATGCAAAGGAGCCGGGCGCTGCTCTCCGCGGATGTGGGTGAGGTCAGGCGCCTGCTCTCCCGCGAGCTCTCCGCTTCTGTCCACACTTCACAACGCAGGTCCCCATCCAAGCTCCTGTCTGTCTAGACTCACGCCTCTCACATACAAGCTCTGGCTTTCTATCCCATTCCCTAACTGATGTAAAGTAGAGACGCTTATTTTGGATGATGATGTAGCATTCATTCCCTTTGCTGAACTTGGTTTGTTATAAATAAACAGGTTAAACGGCTGGTAAATACTTAACATTCTAGTGAAGGGTCAATAAGAACAGTCCCTCCCAATGTGGTCGGTGATGCTTGTCAGGCGGTCACAATTCAGTTTTCTGTATGAGCCATGAAATCGTTTTGTATATACGAGACCACACACACAAGCAAACATAACAGATTGTGCTAGCAAAAAAAAAAAAAAAGAAAAGAAAAGAAAAGCGCTGATGTTCAGAGCCCTCAAGAGTTTCTCAGGAGTCAGGGGCTGCCTTTCACTCCTCCAGGTCCTTTCCAAATCTCCTCTCACCTTCACATGATCGGCCAAGCTCTCACCGTCCCCTACGATGACACGTCCCCGCTGCCGTTTGTATTTCTTTGAATTCTAGTCAAGTATTTTGCCCATCATTCCACTGGGGCATTTATATTTTCTTCTTTTTTGACATTCTATGCAAGCTTTTTATTAAGTAGATTAAACATTCAGTAAACTGCAGAAATCATAAATGTATATTATTAAAAGATTATTATTATTATTGATTGGCAAATCATAATTGTATGCATTTATGGGGTACAATGTGATGTTTTGATATATGTACACAATGTTGCATATTAAATGTTGTTAACTAAATCAAGCTAATTAACATAGCCATCACCTGGTTTATCTATCATTTTTTTCTAGGGAGCCATTTGAAATTGACTGTCTAAGTTACGTTGAAATTATTATTGACTGTACTCATTGTGCTGTGCAATAGATAGCAAAACCTGTTCTTCCTGCCTGTCTGAAACTTTGCACCCTTCGGCCCACAGCTCCCCACCCTGTCCCTCCCCTGCTCTCCCCAGGCTCTGGTAGCAACCACGCTCCTCTCTACTTCCGTGAGTTCAGTTGTATTTGACTCCACATGGAGAAATGCTGCAGGACTTGTCTCTGTGGGCCTCGCTTATTTCACTTTGCATGATGTCCTCCAGATTCATCCACGTTATTGCAGATGACAGGATTCCTCTCTTTTTTAAGGCTGAGTGGTACTCCATTGTGCATATGCCACATATTCTTCATCCATCCATTCACTGATGGACACTTAGGTTGTTTCCGTACCTTGCCAACTGTGAATAGTGCTGCAATGAACATGGGAGTGCAGACATCTCTCCGACACACTGATTCCTTTGGATTTATACCCAGAAGTGGGATTACTGGGTCGTACTGTAGTTCCATCTTTAGTTTTTTGAGAAGCCTCCATACCTTTTCTGTCATGGCTGTACTAACTTGCATTTCCACCAACAGTGTGTGGTTCCCTTTCTCCACATCCTCTCCAACCCTTGTTATCTTTTACCTTTTTGATAGTAGCCAGACAGTAAATACACATCTTGGTGAATTTTCACAGAGTGCACAAACCTATGTAACCAGTAGTCGGATCAAGAAATAGTTCTTAGGACACCCACAGAAGCCACCTGGAGTCCACTTCCAGCCAGTACACACCACCTCCACTGCGGGAGGTCACACCTGGACTGATGCACGGTGCATTCCCACCTGGTTTTGGGTACTGTGTAACTAGAATCACAGGAGTGTGCCCATTTGTGTCTGTCTTATTACACTCAGAATAAGGCTTGTGAGATTTATCGTATGTGGTTGGAATTCATCCATTCTGATACTAATTGCCACTCAGTATTCTATTGTAATCCTTCCACTATTTATGGGCATCTGGGCTGCTTTTAGTTTAGAGCTGAAGCCGATAATGCTGCAATTAGCATTATAGTGCAGGCATGCTGCGGAACACTTGTACACATTTGCTGGGTCCTTAAGTAGGAATGGACTAGCTAGGTTATATATTATTTCATTTTAGTAGAATTGTCAAATAGATTTCTAAAAGAGTTGCAGCAACTTACACTCCTACCAGCAGCATATAAGGGTTCCAACTGTTCCAGGTTTCTTCAAACACACCATATCATCCACTTCTTCAATTTTAGCCATTTTGCTGGTACATAGTGACACAACATTGTATTTATAGAATTTATAGAAGTATAATTTACATGTTTATAAATGCATTCATTTTAAGTGTACAGTTAGATGAGTTTTGACAAATATCTACATTTTTATTACATTAAAAAGTCCCTGATTTCCTCTGGTCAATCCTCCCACCCCATCCTCAGCCAGCAGCTGTCTGTATCTATAGATCGGTTTTGTTATTCTAGAATTCCATAAAAATACATGCAATATGTATTCTTTTGTGTCTGGCTTCTTTTTATGAGAAAAATATTTTTGAGATTTCATCCATGTTGTCGTGTAAATCAGCATGTTATTCATTTTTATTGCTGAATATTTTTCTGTTGTCTGGATGTTTGCAAATGTTTATTCACTCTACTGTTCAAAAACACGGAGATCATTTCCAGTCTTGTATTATTGGGAGTGCAGCGCCGTGGACATTCATGCATAAGTCTTGTTTTGAACACGTGTTTTCATGACTCGTTGGTAAATGTTCAGGAGTGGATTCATCGGGTCATGTGGCAAGTGTGTGCGCGACTTTATAAGAAACTTCCAGACTGTTTTCTAAGCAGGTTGCACAATTTACACTCTCTCCACCTGAGAATGAGATTTCCTGTTGTTCTGGGTTCTCACTTGGTATTGTCATTACAATAAATTTTTCAGCCTTCTCAGTAAATGGAGAGTGGTACCTCACTGTGGCTTTAATTCTCATTTCCCTGATGACTAATGATGTTGCATATCTTTTAATGTGTTAATTGATTATCCAAAAATCATCTTCTGGGAAATCCTTGTATTCTGTCAATATTGAATTAGGATGTCTATCTTCCTTTTGAGTTGTAAAGATATCTTTATGTTTTAAATACAAGAGTCTGTTGTCAGCTATTTATATTGTGACTATGTCCTCTTAGTCTTTGTCTTATCTTTTCCTATTTTGATGGTTTTGGCCAAGGAGTAGTTTTTATTTTGATAAAGCTCAATTTATAAAGTCTTTTCATTTATGATTAAGAATGATTAAGAAATATTTGCAAATCCAAGGTTTCTTCCTCTGTTTTTTCCTAGAAGTTTTATAATTTTAAGCTTTTATACTTCGGTCCTCTGTTTAAAGTTAAATATTGTGTATGGAGTGAGATATGGATCAGTGATACACACACACACACACACACACACACACACACACATATATAGTCTGATTTTATGCTGTTTTAGAGCAGATCTATCATAGCTGCTTCTGAGGCACGGTCTTTTTGAGTCTCTTCTGAAACCAGTGAGCCTCCAACACAGTCTCTTCAGTCTGCCTGGCTGGAGCTTGGATGTCTCCCGTGGAGTCTGACCTGCTCGACCATTTGCTCCCTGGCTGCTGCCTTTGTCCAGACTCGTGGAACATGACTCTGTGTGTTCTCAGCTTCAAATTCAGCTAAAGACTCAAGGGCACCCCAGAGCACACTTCTGGAGCTCTTTCTATGAGTATCTCCCTTCCTGAGAGTACACTGTCCTACAAATCCCCGCCGCCTCACTCTCGCTGAATTCCTGTTAGTGTTTTAGAAAACTCTAGCTCATTACTCATTGGATTTTCCTTCTTTCCATTTAGTCTGTCTCTCATTCTGGGGCTCAACTGACAGATATTTTACGACTTTACACCGCCCCCAATTTAACTCTTACTTTCTGTCTTTTCACTTAACGTTCTCATTGTGCTTTGGTTTGATATGACCTGTTGACCTGTTCTCCAGTTTCCTCATGCTTTCTTCTGCTATTTAAAATCTGCAGTCACATTCGTCCAATGATTATTTTTTTTCAGTTATTACTCCCTCAGTTCTAGAATTTCTATTTGATTCATCTTCATAAATTCCCATTCTTTGGTAATATTCCGATTTATTCATATGTTCCCCACATTTGTATATTCATTTTTTTAACATTTTAATCATGGTCGTATTAAAGCCTTTCTCAACTAGCTCAGTTACTTGCATCATCTATTGATCTGTTTCTATTGTCTATTTTGTCTATTAATTTCGATACCGTGGTACTGCTTCCTCAAGATATGACTTTATTGAGTACCAGACATTGCCTATGAAATATTGTGGTATCTTTCCTACACTAAGCCCTCAGAGGATGATTGATCACCTCACTCCAGCCAGAAGCTGCACTCAGTTAAAGCCAACTCTCAGCCTGATCTGCCCATGGCCCTCTGGGGTTTGATCCTGACTCAAGTCTGTATTCTCCACAGCATCTCCCCTCCAGTCAGTCATAAATTCTAACCTTTGGCTCATGCGAGTGACAGAACTCTCATACTTTGCAGAGGTTTTCTGCACAGGTTTTTAATCTCTTGCTCAGGGTAGCCCTGGTATTTGCCAATTTTCTTGAGGAAAATGTAGCCATGTTCTTGGTGCCTCTTCAGTGTTTCCCAAAGGCTCTGTGGCTTATTTATGTTTCACCAACACATTCCCATGGGTGCAAAGCTGGATTCTCTATTTCCTGCCCATGTCCAGAACTGGCTAACACCCCTCAAATAAAATAACACCCCTGAACTGCATAAGTCAACCCATCTCTCCAAGTTTCTTCCATCACTCTGCTGCTCACAACAAGATGGTTTCTTTATGTTATCTTGTTGTCTAAATATTTTTCATAGAAATAGTGGTCTTCGATCAGCTCTTCCCTCTCACTGAGACACTCTGAGTACAGTCAAAAACATCCATTTTTCTTCTATTCTCTGGGCTTGGGGTCTGTCCTCTAGGAGGTCTTCTCCTGCATGTCAAGTTTAGACACAATCTTCCATATAATATATCTTCTAGTACCATTTCTTGTTTGACTATTAGCATTTGAATGTTTAACCCACATAGAATATGTAAAACCTGTGTGTAAAATGTCACGTGGAGTTCCCAGAAACCACTGCTCCAATGGAACCAGGTTGCTCCAGGACTATGCTTAGTAATCTGTCCTTCCTTGTAGGATTTAGAATTCTGACTTTACCCATAACGCAAATGTGCTTCTGACTCTACGTTCTGTTGCCCTGCTTTATTCCTTTATTTGTTTATCCTACACTAGTTATATACTTTTAAAATTACTATACCCATTACATACTGTTTGGTGTTTTAAAGGTGAGTTTTCTTCCCTTATATTTTCAGACAGGTCTTAGAATCCGTTACTGTGTTTCTCAAAAAGCACTATTAAAATTTTGATAGAAATTACATTAAATTATAGGATAATTATTGGAGAAATGACATATTTACAATATTAAATTTTAAATAGTCATTGTTAAGAATAAAAATCTATATTTCAAGTTGCCAAGTAATAAGCTGAGAATAGACCACTAAAATTTAAATGTAGTTATTGAAATTTAACATTTTAATATCTTTGATGTTTAGGAGAAATATTTCCAGCTAATGGGGGCTTCCTTGCCCAAGGCCAAGCTTTTTCCCCGGGGATAGCTGGTCCATGTGCTGGTAGAGAGGCTCAGACCCCTTGCCACAATTTGGAGCAATTCTGAAGACCACAGCTCACCTTTTCTCTCTGCAAGTCCTGCTTCCCAACTTTCTTCTCAAGCAGTTTTACCAAGACAACTCCCCAGTCTACTTCCTGCAAGCAGATTTCTACTCCCTATTTCCCAGAAAACTCCACCCAGAAAGGAATCCAATTCTGAAATGGGATCTGGGGCCTGGATTAACCAGGGTGGTTTGCAAGGGGGACTTCATCACTGGTGGTAGTTGAAGTTCTGATAACCCCAGACATGTAGTCAGAGGGGCATGGCTCACTCTTTTGTGGAGAACTGAGATGGGACTCCAGTGGGAGGGGAGGCAAGGGCAGGTGCACTGTGTCGGGCAGGTGCACTGTGTCGGGCAGGTGCACTGGGTCAGGCATGTAAGGGGCTGACTCAGCTGCAGTAGCATCCCAGCTCCAGGCTCCCTACGACATTGTCCAGCTGCCCAGTCCTCCCTTCTCCACTCCCAAAAATCTTCCTTCATGCAAGCTGCTTCTGAGAGCCAGCTTCCCCAGCAATCAGACGCTTTGCTACTTAGTTATTATTTGTGTGTAATAATATCTCATTCTATTTTTTTTTTTTTTGTATTGCAGCTAAAATTGGAATAAAACTGTATTTTCCAAAGTGAATTTTCTGCACCAATAGTTCCAAGAGACACCTTGAAGAAAAAAATTGTCTTGTGGTCATTTGAATCTGGGAAGTGTTTCACAGGATGTCCTTAGGAATTGAAAATGCGTGCTACCAATTAAAGATTTTAAAGAGTTTTGCCACACACACAAAAATATTTATTTTTAACATAGTTTTTCCAAAATTTAATTAAACATGCAACATTTACTGGTTATTACCACTGATTATTGCTTTGTGCACATTTTTCAGATAAGCCTTTGAAAGTCATTGTTATGTAAACACATCACAGTTCCATGGGGCAAAAAGGTAAATATACAGTGTGCACATAATAACATTAGAGGCTAGTGTCGCTGATTTCTCTGTGACAACCCTTACGCATCCAAAATGATAGCAGGTGACAAAGTTCTCACTTTTTCTCATCAGGAAACTTTCAGGGTGTCTTTATACCGTCAACACTCTCCAGACCTTCCCCACAAGCCACGCTTACATCAAAGACCCTGAGCAGTCAAGGGGGTCTCACTTGTGGGTGCCAGTGAAGAAACAGATGGTCAGATGGACCACTGGTGGCAGCCCCCATCCCTCTAGCTCTGCATCCTCCCTCTTGCAATGCCCTGTCTTTGGACAGCACTGGAACTGGATTCTTAGCCCAGTGTCCACCACTGCTAACATTCTGCCCTAGCACTGCACAAGCGACAGGAGATTCCTCGAGCCGGTTCCCTGTCTACATGGTCCAGGCAAGTAATCTGCTTGCATTCTCACCAAGCTCTGTTGGAATCCCCATTTCAGATTCCCGTTTGTCTTCCCAACAAATACACACTGACACTTACAAGAAACCTCAGAGCTGCAAGAAGACATTTGCAGCAGGCTTTCCAGGGCTGTCTGGGAGCAGCGGCTTCTGCATGCCCGGAGAGGACTCCAGGGAGCTGCTGCTTGTGCCCAGTGAGAAGCTGTGCTCCAGGACACCAGGAAGTCAGGGTGGCAGCCATGAGTTACATGTAACACATGCAGGGGCTCAAAGACAAAGAGGTTTGTCCCCAAGGCAGGTCACTGCTTGAAGCTGAGATAGAGCAGGAACAAGGGCCATTCCGGAAAGGACCCCCCGCTCCCTGAAGAACTTCTGCAACCTGCAATCCCTTCAGTCCACAGTGAGAGCTGAGGTGCTTCAAGGCCCACACTCCTGGAAGGAGATGAATGGCTATAGCCAGAGCCCGTGGGAGAGCAGGGCAGGACAGCACCTCCTGTCCCCCTCAGATGCTTCCCCCTCTTCCCAGAACAGTCTCCACCACCGCATCGCTTCCTCCTTCCCTGGCTCCTCCTACAACTCTCAGCCCCTCACCACCTCCATGACCTGGCTCTCAGCCTTGTGTGCACACTGGAATCACTGAGGGAGCCCCCAAATGCTGATGCTGGGTCCCCTCCCTGAGATTCTGATTCACTTGTTCCAGGGTGTGGCCCAGGCTTGGTTTACAAAGCTTCCAAGATGAGTCTGCTGTGTGGTCGAGGCTGAGGACCACCTTTCTATGGGAAATCCTCCTTGCTTTGTCCTCTGAACCCAGAAAGGGTCAGGGGCCCTGCAGCCCTGTGCATGCCAGCCAACAGCGCCGATCAACCAGCCTTCAAGACAGAACCTTCTGCATCTGCGGATCAGCTGCCTGCCCCACCCAGACCTGCACAAAGGCTCTAATCAATGTCTGGTGGCTTCTGGGTCCTGGACTGGTGTGTTCTCCATTATAAAATGTTCAGAATCTAAGTCTCTTAAAGCTTTAAAAGTTGGAAGAAATGTTGATTTATAGTTTTATTCTTTTTCTACCATTTTTAATACTTGGCCACATTACAAAAGGTTTTTAGATGCTTGCTTTTCTGTGTGAGATGTTCTGCCTGGCACATGGCTCCTTTCCCTGTCTTGAAGAGTGTCCCTCACTCAGGTCACAAACAGCCACTGTATCTGAAAAAATGATCTTCTGAGGAAGAAACGGTTTTCTGCAAGATCAGGGCAGCTTATATAATCTTGTGGTGTGGGGGAAAAAAGCCTTTTTTATTTCCTCCAACAGGCACTTTCCCAAAGCATAATAAATGGAGAAAATATGTTTTATAACAATAAAAATTAAAAATATACCAAGACAGTTGCAAAATACAATTTTCATAATTACTGGAATATTATTATTTTATATTATTAAATATGGATACTTTAAATGAGATTTTCTATCCCCTTGAGCAGTTTTTTTTTATTTTTAAATAATGAATTCCTCTGAATTTTGATTATACCCTTAACCAACATCACCGTGTATGAATGATAAAATGAAATTACCTTTAAAACCATAGTTGGCTTCAAAATTTCCATTGACAGCCTGACTTTAAATACAATTTATTTATGTAAAACCTTGAAGCAGCGAGCTATTACCACCACTCCATAATCGTCTGTGCAGACCCTCCCCAGCCTCGTCTCACCAGCTCCACTTGGTCCAACCTGCTTCCTTCTCGTGGACACTCTGCCCCAGCCACAGGACTTTTGCACATGCTATGTGTCTGCACCTCTGCTCCCCCAACAAACCGTCCTTTTAACCACCGCTTGCTCATCATGGAAACCTCATCTTAGGTAACATCCCTACCAAGAAGTCTTCCCTGGCCCTCCAGAGCTGAAGCCAGCCCCAGCACTGTGATCCTTCCCATCTCTGCACTTACAACTGGACCCTTAACTCTAACCAAGTGATTGTTGGAGTAGATCTGTCCTCATCACTGGACTGTAGCCCCTGAGGCTGGGACTGTGTCTCTACCGAGGCTGCCTTGCACAGAGACGGAGGTCAGTACACAGGAGTGAATGACAGGACAGTGGCCAAGGTCCCACCCTGATTGCTGGGAGATTTGGTTTGTTTCAGCTCTGCCAAGATCTAAGAAGCAGTCTTTTTTTGCCTGTGACAGCACGCAGCCATGGTGGTCAGAAAACCTGAGCGGGAGCTTACCTTCACGAAGGAGTCTCTGGAATGACAACATTTCATCTAAAGGCACCTTGTGGACCTTGAAAATCTAAACTGTAATATTTCATGCCACCACTGCAGCGGCCCACACAGCATATCCTTGATACTTTCGGCTCTGGAAATAGTTAGGTGATATTTTAATTAAAATTTTTGTTTTTCTTGCAACAAGATTTTCTATACTCTCATGCATTGGAAAGATTCTCTGTGCCTTCAGGATGATTTTGTGTAAAGAGCATTTAAAATATAGAACCTTCACTCTCTGCCTGTGATGGGTCCCTTCCTGCTCCATGCCGTGAACACGTAGGACCTCACTGCCCCTCAGAGACCCCCGAGCAGCTTCACACATGCTAATCAGACCCTCCACCAGCCCACCCCCTTCTCTCCAGGCAGCCCCCTTCTTCTGTCTAAATCAAGCCAGTGTGATTAGAGCTGCTGACAGTAATGAATGGACAGGCGGAGCAGCCCTGCGCCAATAAAACCCACGTAAAACTCAGCCAGCTCAATGGAGATGAGAGTCGACAGCAGGGCTAGAGAAAGCCTGTTTCCACCTCGCTTTGATTGGTCTCGATGGGTGATTAGCCAGGAGATGCTTAATGGGCCGGGAGTTTTTGCAAAGTGTGATTGACAAGGCACTGATTTATCTATTTGTGGTTCTGCTCGTGTCTTCGAGGTGGTAAATAGAAACTTACCTTGTAAGGCCTCCTATCCGTTTCTTTATGGGATCTGTTCTCAGGAGGCTGCTGGATTATCCCTGCTGAGGATAGATTGAAATAAAGTAAGGCACAATAGTCCGTGTTTGTGCTTCTGAAAACCCTGATATTTATTTTTATCTCCCTCCTGGATAGCGTGATTCAGAGCCTTTCACATACTCCCCATGAGTGAGGTTCCCTTTGGAGTTCATGACACAATTTCCACCACACAGCTCTCAAACTGGTCTCAAGTGTGCTTTGGAATCCATCTGACCCACAGTCCTTGGAGAAGGTCGACTCTTGACATGGTCACCCAGGGGAGTGCGGATTCTTTCCCTCCTGGGTATGTGCTCCAGGAATTAGTGGCCACAGCTACAGCTGGCCAGCCAGAGTGAGCTTTGGTGGCACATGTGTAAAAATGTGGATTATGGTTCTGCACCAAAATTGCCGTTGAATGTCATCCATAGTGGCTACTGCAGAGATTTATACATTATGTTTGGATAAAACAATTCTGGAGTATGACCTAACATCTGAAGGTGACTCAAATACATGTAAAGCCACATGAGCACGTGTGTATGCACGTGTGCTCATGCTTGTGTGCGTATGTGTGCATACATGTGCTTGTGTTTTTATCCTGACTGCATCTCTCCATATAATAATTTTCACACTAAAAGTTATGGCCTGAATTTAAGGTTATGCTGTCAAGTCCTTATCGTCCAACTTCTCTGTGCAGGCACTGAGATAACCACTGACCAAGGCAAAGTCACCATGGAGACACAGGAGGAAATTCCCACAGCAACGGGGAGTGGCATTTGTCCTGAGGATGAGACTCTGGTCCTGGGGTTCTTAGTCCTGAAAGTGACCAGTATTCTAGCAAGCCATCAGGAGACACCGAGGACCCAAATAGTTTCTGAAAAGCCAACTCGGTACAGATCCAGTGCTGTTGATCAAGAAAGCCAGTGATCCAGGGCTGTTCACGTCAAGAAAGCCAGTGACCCAGGGCTGTTCACGTCAAGAAAGCCAGTGACCCAGGGCTGTTGATCAAGAAAGCCAGTGACCCAGGGCTGTTCACATCAAGAAAGGCCATTGGTCCAGGATCGTCACTGAACAAAAGCAGGGTCTGCCTATTGCTGTACTGGTCCCGTGCTTGGAACTTCTGGGAAAAGCAGGTCAAACTCTCAAATAGACTCACATTGACAGTTCCCTACTATTTCATTTTTCTTCTTTCAGACAGAAATTATTTTCAAAAAGCACTGCCCAGTATGCAGGAAATTTTCCCAAATCAGGGTCATGGTTCCCCTGCAGGCTCATTTCTAACATATCTGGCGCTTTTTGCTTGTTTTCTGCCCCTGGAGGGGCTGCCCCTTGCTGGTGTGGGGACATCCGCAACAGTCTGGGGCCCCCAAGTGGAAATGTAAGCTCGCTTTTTAATGAATCAAAACACAAATCCTCTTCGAGTGTTCCCTTCGGCCTGCTTCAGGTTCCAGGGCCAGACCCTCTGCTGCTGGCCGCCTGCATAACTGCACCTTCACAGTGCGGAGCAGCAGCTCTCCACGCCCCTTGGCCCTGTTCCCTGGCCAACATCCTCCACTCTCTGCCCCTCCTGACGACCTCAGACTGCTCGTGTCCGTGGAATAGGCCAGTCACACAAAGACAAACACTGCAAGATGCAGTCATGGTTGTGAGTGCAGGTTCTGCAGGGAACACCAGGAGAAAGGCCATTCAGAGTGTCCAATGGGGACAAAGGGGAAAAGTAAGAGGGTTCATCTACAGAAGCCAAGTGCACCCCAGGACTGCTGGCACAAGGTGCTGTGTGCAGCCCCACGCCTGGCGGGCTCTGCAGAGAAGCAGGGAGGGCCGTGGAGGAGGATGGCAGGCAGGCTCTGCTGGGAAGAGGAGGCCCCTCCTATGAGCCATGCCCACCATTGCTAACCCCGCGCCGTAGTCTGCCCTCTGCCAGAGATCAGGGCGTCTGGTCCAGCATGCACCTAGTGTTCTCGCTTCCCACCTTTCATGTGATGGGGGGTGTGTTGGGATCTCAGGAACCAATAAATGCAACTGCTTCTTTTTGCATATGTCCATTTTTTGAGACTCATTTCAATGCAACAACACTAGTTAAGGGGCAAGTGTGTTTTTCCTCACATGCTCCAAGGTCATCATGGATCCTGAAATGAGGCCAAACATGCCCAGGTCTCTCCTTCGGAAGCTCGGCATTACAGGGTTTCTGGATGAGAACAGACATGACTCAGGCTGATTTCAGCAGAAGAGGGTTTTGTTTAGAATATGTGGGGTACTTTACAGAGCCTCCTGAAGCACAGGGACCCAGCTCACAGCCTGCACAGACAGGAACAGCACTTGTGTTCTCGCTGGCCCTAGTGACCTGGAGGGGATGTGCTGCCACCATGCTGAGTGCAGGTCCTGAGTCTTCCCTGGCATACCAAGGCAGCGGCTCTGACTCCCTGAACAGGAACAGCTGCCCCTTCAACTCTGGAATATTCTGCTCTGGAATGCTCAGCTTTGGCATCCTCAGCTTTGCAATCTTGTGCTCTGGAATCTTCAGCTCTGAAATCTTCTGTTCTGGAATCTTTGGCTTGGGAATCATCGGCTCTGGAATCTTTGGCTCTGGAATCTTCTGGAATTTTTGGCTCTAGAATTTTCAGCTCTGGAATCCTCAGCTTTGCAATCTTGTGCTCTGGAATCTCCGGCAATCTTCTGCTTTGGAATCTTTGGCTCTGAAATCTTCTGTTCTAGAATCCTTGGCTCTGCAATTTTTAGCTCTGGAATCGTCTGCTCTGGAATTTTGGACTTGCCACCGAAAAGGCTCTTCAGGCTTTGGTGTCTTTGTGTTCTCACCTCCTAATGGGGTCCATGGCAAATCCTTGGTCCTGGCTGAGCCCAGGACACAAGCCCACACTCAGCCACGCAGGTGGTAGAAGGTGAGTGGCTGCATTGGCAGCTGTTATATGCAGGGGGGGGGGGTTGTCCTGACTCCCAGCCAAACTCACAGGTGGGGATTCCCCACATGTAGGAAAAGGTGAGTGTGATGATCAATTTTATGTGTCAATTTGACTGCACCATGGGTTGCCCAGATGCTTGGTTAAACATCATTCTGGGTGTGGCCGTGAGGGTGTTTCTGAATGAGGTGAACATGTGAATTGGTAGACCAAGTCAGGTCGACTGCCCTCCCCAGTGTGGACGTCCTCATGCAATCTACTGAGGCCCTGAACAGAATTAAAATCTGAATAAAAAAGATAACTATTTCTTTCTGTCTGTTTGTCTTCAACCTGAGGCACTAGTCTTCTGCCTTTGGACTCAGGCTCAGACTGGAACTTATACCGTCCTGGGTCTCAAGCTTCTGCTGCAGATCTGGGACTTTTCAGCCTCCATAATCACACAAGCTGGTCCCTACAGTAAATCGCTCTCAACGATAGATCGATTGATTGATAGATAGATCGGTCTGTCTGCAAGCCACTTTCAACAGTCATTCCACTTACTGACAATATTAGTAATGCCGTTAATGCACAATATTTAAACACTACGTTAAATTGAACATATTATGAGGATAAAACATTCTATTTTACATTCTCATGTTCCATGCAGAGGTTCAAAAGAAATATTTTAAACCTTAAAATTCAAACACATGAAGCTACGAACATGAAGTTATAAACACATGAAGCTAATACCAAAAAAAATTGCATCCGATATTATAAATTTTTTTTAAAGGGAGTAAAATTGGTTCTGCCAACCTTGACTCTAAGACTCATCAAATGGCTCTTTCCAAATATAATATCCATATTTGACATCTGATTCATGTACTGACTTATCTGGTCAGATTGAGAGGAAAGTCACCATCAATATGCACTTCCCACGGTGGGAAGGTTTCCAGTTAATAATCAGATGTTCAAAAATCAAAATAAAGTGATTACCAGGAGCTGCAGAGTGACTGCTTCAGGAGATTTTTCCAAGCATCAGGAGCATGAGGATCTCTGACTGGAGCACAGCTCCAGAACTGTGTTCGCTGGTATACATCTTCTCTTTTTTAGGTGCCCACCAGAGAAAAGTCACCTCCTGTGCAAGCGGCAATGCATGGGGGGAGCCCAGCCCCAGGACAGTGGCTGCTCTCGGCAGCAGGAAGTCACTGTATGTGTGTGCACACACATGTGAGTGTTTGCACAAATGTGTGTGTGTGTACATGGGGGTATTTAATCCTCCCCCAAATTAGATATTTTATATAAGCCTTTAATAATGAACACTATCTGGCCTTAAGCTTTAGCCACCCAAAACAGATGTGACCTGCTTCCTTCCAGAAATTTTTGGTGCCCTGTATATTTTTTTATTTCCAGACTTGGAGCTGGAATCTGCAGTGACACAGTTCTGCGGACTTGGGACTGAGCCACCTGGAACAGAGGCCCTGCGTGCATTTCATGTAGGTCTTCCCAGAATGTCTCAGGCTCAGATGGCATCCTGCTGAAAAATAATCTGAGTAAAGATGCATTGGATTTGAGGGGAAATAGATATAAATGAACACAAAGGGAAAAGAAAGGCACATAAATCAAAAGCTTAGAATAATATGGAACTATTAAAAGATTCTGGAAAATCCTTTTTATCTGTTTAATAATCTTCGGGGTAAAAGCAGAGAAGGCTGACGGTCTGCAGTTAGAATGACGGGCTAATGTTATTCATAGCTGCTCCTTATCTGCTTCCATCCAGCCCGCATATTTTTGTGTCCTGTTAGATTCTTCTTCCATGCAGTTGTGTGAACCAGGAAGGCTCCTCACAGACCACCTGGAAGAAGTGAGTGGAGTTTCTTAATCGATGAGCCCTGAACAGGGGAGTTTCACTGAGGGCTTTTTCATCCCTCTATCCCAATTGTATGACTGGCTGCAAAAAGTTGAAACTCTTACGCAAGGTAACAAATGTAGAATATTTTTAAGTGAAAAACGCTGCACGACTGTGCTTTCACAGCCCACTTCTGGGCCAGGCACTCTGTGGGGAGCAGACCAGAGCCCACCTTGTCTCCAGCCCTGGCACCGGCATGCCCGCCGGGTACCTCAGCCTGACGCCGGGGTTCCCTGGC
Source organism: Cynocephalus volans (assembly GCF_027409185.1). Taxonomy (NCBI): domain Eukaryota; kingdom Metazoa; phylum Chordata; class Mammalia; order Dermoptera; family Cynocephalidae; genus Cynocephalus; species Cynocephalus volans. The sequence continues at coordinate 160,192,377 of NC_084466.1, forward strand.
TGTTTCTCAGTTGTTCTACTGACCATTTAAGAAGCCCAGGTGTCTAAACAGACACAGACAAACACAAACGCACACCCATCCACACACACGCACACATACAAACATACACACCACAAACACATGTACACATACGTGCACACTCATACACACTCATACACACATACATGCACACCACACGCACACATTTACTCATCCATACATGTACACACACATACATACACACTCAATCTATTCTCAGGAATATAAGTTCCAGCAAAATAGATTACTTCATGAGAAATGTAGTTTTTGACCCATAAATAAAAATAAATCCTAATCATTTTCTCTTCTTTTCCTTTCAAATGATAACGAAAATGTTGCTCTCTCAATACGAATATATTAAACCTTGAATAATAGAGATCCTATTTTACTGGACTAGAGGAATTCTCAAAAGATTGCTTGCTGAGAGATTCTAGATAAACAAACGGTTGATTTAAACAAATCCGCGTGTGCTCTCTGGCGTCATCCTAGGTTTTATCGTAGTTTTCCTTCCACTCTCCGTGTCTGTGGAGCAGGTGTACGCTGCGCCCTAGAAAGAGCTTGGAAGTCAGTTTTTTGTTTGTTTGTTTTTTGGGTTTTTTTTTTTTTTTTTTTTTTTTTTTGTCGTTTTTTCGTGACCGGCACTCAGCCAGTGAGTGCACCGGTCAGTCCTATATAGGATCCGAACCCGCGGCGGGAGCGTCGCCGCCCTGCCAGTGCAGCACTCTATCAAGTGCGCCACGGGCTTGGCCCTGCACCGGCCATTCCTATATAGGATCCGAACCCGCAGCGGGAGCGTCGCTGCGCTCCCAGCACCGCACTCTCCCGAGTGCGCCACGGGCTCGGCCCGGAAGTCAGTTTTTAAACCAGCCAAGCACCCAGGTAGGAGCGCAGGGACAGGAGCCCACAGGCACCGCTGGCCCAATCAGCCTTGGTGCTGCTCCTCCCCTGCTCATGCTGCTCCTCCCCGGCTCACGCTGCTCCTCCCCACACTCGTGCTGCTCCCACGGCTCATGCTCGCAGTGCTCCTCCTGTGCTCACATTTACACTGTTCCCCTTGCACTCGCACTGCCCCTTGCACTCGCACTGCTCCCCTTGCACTCAGGCTCACGCTGCTCCTCCCTGGCTCGTGCTGCTCCCCCAGCTCACGCTGCTCCCCCAGCTCACGCTCATGCTGCTCCTCCCTGGCTCATGCTGCTCCCCCAGCTCATGCTGGCAGTGCTCCTCCTGTGCTCACATTTACACTGTTCCCCTTGCACTCGCACTGCTCCTCCCACGCTCAGGCTCACGCTGCTCCTCCCTGGCTCATGATGCTCCTCCCTGGCTTATGCTGCTCCTCCCCGGCTCGTGCTGCTCCTCCCTGGCTCATCATGCTCCTCCCTGGCTCGTGTTGCTCCTCCCTGGCTCGTGCTGCTCCTCCCTGGCTCATGATGCTCCTCCCTGGCTCGTGCTGCTCCCCCGGCTCATGCTCACAGTGCTCCTCCTGTGCTCACATTTACACTGTTCCCCTTGCACTCGCACTGCTCCTCCCATGCTCAGGCTCACGCAGTTCCCCCACACTCATGCTGCTCCTCCCGCGCTCACGCTTTTCCCTTTCAGTGCTCTGTGCCTTCCCACAAGATACTCTGCACCATCTCTGGCTTTCTCATGTCTCCCTGTCTGCCTCCCCGTTTTCCAGTCTCTGACACCTGCCTTAGCGCAAACATCAGGGTACACGATGTGCCTCCCTGTTAAACCAACTTCTGCTGCATTCGGCTCAGCCTGGGCTGGCTCCCACTTCGTGCTCACTGCAGATTTAGTGGAAAGAGCTCCCTGGTTTCAGCACTGCTGTTGCCTGTTTCCGGGGTACCCAGCTCCTTCTTGCCCCAACCCCACCAGCTGCCTTTGGTGGAGAGCCTCAAACTCTGCCAGTGCAACTTCCCCACCTCCATCTGGCTCCTCTTCCTTCTCAGCACCTCTAGCCAGCCCCTGTCACCCACTCCCACCCCAAAGGATACTGACATCTGTGCCCAACAGTAGCATTGTTGCTGTTACTGACAAACATCTAATGCTCTGAGTGCTAACTTAAAAAAAAAATGCTTGATAGCTTAGAGCAGTTTTAGGTTCACAGCGAAATTGAATGGAAGGTACAGAGATATCCTTATACCCTCTGCCCCACCAAGCACAGCCTCCCCCACATCAACATCCTCCACCAGAGGGTCCATTTGCTACAATCAATGAACCTACACTGACACCTCATTATTACCCAGAGTCCACAGTTTACATTACAGTTCACTCTCGGTGCTGTGCACTCAATGGGTTTGGGCAAATGCAGAGCGACGTGTATCCACCATGACAGTATCAGACAGAGTATTGTCACTGCCCTAAAAAACCTCTGTGCTCCACCTATTTGTCCTTCCTTTCCCTAACCCCTGGCAACCACTGATCTTTTTACTACCTCCATACTTTTGCTATTTCCAGAATGTCCTTTGGTTGGAACATACAGTATGTAACCTTTTCAGTTAGTAATGAAGGGTTAGTAAACCCTTAGTAATAGGCATAGATGCTTCCCCATGTCTTTTAATGGCCTAATAGCTCATATCTTCTAGTGGGTGTAGCATGCTTTATTTACCCACTCAGCAATGGACACCTTTGTTGCTTCCAAGTCCTGGCAATTGTGAAAAAATCTGCTGTTCACATCTGTGTGTAGATTTTTGTGTGGACATAATTTTCCACCTAGCTCTAATATTTTTAACAGCCAGAAACCGGGACCAACAGTAATGGACATAGCTCCTTGGTGTGGATGAGAAAAAGGGGTCTCTTCCTCAACACACTTTGGTTTCATACATCAGAAGCACATCTTAACACAATGCCTTGCACTGGTGTGCTGTGATGTGGACTGTGACAAATGCGTGGCTACCAGGATGCCACCTGGGCTGTATGCTTTTGTTTGTTTGTTTGTTTGTTTACTGGTAAGGGGATCACAACCCTCGGCACGGTGTGGTCCGCACCACGCTCAGCCAGTGAGCGCACCGGCCATCCCTATATAGGATCCAAACCCATGGCCTCAGCGCTACCAGCGCCGCACTCTTCCGAGTGAGCCATGGGGCCGGCCCTTGGGCTGTATGCTTTAAAACAATACTCCTTACAGGCTTATTTACACAAGCCAGGTGGTCTAATAGTCAAGGGATAAATGAGCACTGTCTGTATCCAAGAAAAGGGTCTGGACCACATTCTGAAATCCACATGCCTACTTCCCATGTGGTCCCACACCAGCTCTCTCATTACCTGCAGTGGTTTCTAGCATTACTTTAATTCGTTGTCTGAAGAGTCTGGTCGTGGGTTTGGAGATTGTTCTAGAAGCTGTGAAGCCAGCTACAGTTGCAATTTTCTACGGTTTTGATTATGACAAGCTCCTAACTTCTTCGGTATTGTTTCTGTCTTTATTCTCATTTTACTGGGTTCTCTCATAAGCTGCAAAACTCATTTTGGAGATGGTGGATCTAGCAGGTGTACACATCCAGGGTTTGCTTGCTAAACTGAGCTTGAGTCCAGTTCTCCATAACTGTCAGGGACCTTTGGCTCATTTGACCCCACACGGCTCTCATTAGGCTCTTGGGGTTCTGGAATCTTTCTGGTCTTCTTGCTTGTAATTTCACAGCTGAGTCTTTGATTGATTGGCCCTGAGCACAATTCCACACGTGCTGGGTGCCGTGGGCATAGGCAAGGGGCCTGCCTCCTCTGGGGCCAGCACAAGGTCACACTTACCTAACAGGCTACTGCACGTGCACAGAGGCAGCAGGTGGAATTACCTGCTCACTGTTCTCACATCACGAAGATCTCCAGGTTCAGAGCCAGCAGGCTGCGGTCAATTAGAAATGGCGACTGAAGCTGAATGTGAGTATTTATACAATTTGAGTAATTCAGGTTTTAATTATACTAGAATTACATCACAATCCCAGGGCATTTGGAAGGATCCCCAGCAAATGGCATCCAGGTAGAGACGCAGCCCTGACACACCTGGTTCTCATCTGCACCACGTCTCCTGCTGCATGCAGCACGTGGCCTGCCCAGCTCACACTTACAACAACCGTGTGACCTGCACACACAGAGGCCTCACTCACCCCCTTCTGAAGAAGTGCAGTCTTTGATCCTACAGCTCACTCGTGACCAACAAGTGGAGTCATCTGGGCACAGTCAGTAACTGCATTGTCCCAAGTACGCCAAAAGAAATGGAGGAGACGTCTCCCTTCTCATTGTGGAGCTGAGGCCCAGGTCGCTATGGGATACCACGCCATTTCATCTTCATTGAGCTGAAGTGTAATGCAAACTCTAAGTAGTCATTTTTGTTCCCGGCACCTGTGTGGTGTCAGCTACTTTGAGGAGCCATCATTTGACTGGATGACGTCAGTGCCCAAGTGATTCATTCCTGACACATTCTTGGAAATCTCTGGAAAGTGGGAGATTTGTTCTGGCAGTGGTTTCTTATTCCTTGGAGTGTCCTCAAATGTGGTCCCATGATTCCATGAACTGGATCACTGCACAGCCTTAGCCTGCTCCAGCATCAGTAGAGAGCAAGCATGCCCTGGAGCAAGTGCCTTGTGGGCTCTGGGGGTCTCCATGGCTGGGCCCCCACTGTAGGTAAAGAGTCGGAGGACTCCCTGCTGGAGGAAGCCCTGCAGCACAGGCCCCTGCAGACCAGCACTCCTGACCGCTGGGTAACCTTGCTGAGCTCTCGTCTGTCATAGCGGTCACTCTCCAGACTCTGGCCCTCCTGGATGGCTTTCTCCCCCAGCGCAGAGTCAGCAATAGCAGAGGGGAGAGCAGAGGGACCCTGTGCCCAGAGCAGGCTCTGGCACTGTGGATCCTCAGGAAACACTTGTTGACGTGGTCCAGGGGCCTGGCCCTGGGCTGTGCCTCATCCAGGAAAGAGGCTCAGACATGCAGTTCGTGGTCCCTCCCAAGTGCAGGGACTGACACCCTGAGGTCCCCTCTCTCAGCTGGTGCACTGGTTGTCCATCTCATCTCCTGCCCAAGCCTTCTGAGGTCGCTGTAAGTGTCAGCTTGGACTCAGGGCTTCGTTGTAGCCTATTCTAATCCTGTACTGCTGGTTTCTTTCTACCACCCAGACTCCTGCCCACCTGCTTTCTCCTGGCTCCGCTGAGCATGGGCCCCGGAATCTGTGTGCCAGTGATGACTAGTTGTGGCAGCTGTTGTCTTGGTTCTCATGGGTGTGGGCTCCCACCTCAACTCTGGTGCCAAGTGCTCTGTTGTCTTCAGCAAGTGACTGAACCTCCGTTTCCTGGGGAAGGATGATATATATTGCCAGCATCCATGGTGTGAGAATTAAATCAAGGGATGCATGTGGAAGCTCTCCATAAATTCTAATATTCTGGGAGAACTTAGGCATTAGTATGTTGGATTCTGTGTTAAATTCCCTGCCATCCCTAAAGTACCTTCAGGAATGTTGTAGCAATAGATTGCAAAACAAAATTGCTCTGATCACTAAAATAGCAGAATGCTGGGTTTTAAAAACTCTAAGCTTATTCTAACACCCAAGTGTCCTCATGGAGGAATCTGGGCGTTCAGTTCCTCTCAAAGCTACAGAGACAGCTGTCGCCAGGGGGTCAAGATTAGAGGAATTTGGAGACCATCTTCCAGGCCATATTTCCAAATTCTTAACATTAGGAAGGGAGAGCTTCCTAGGTAAGAAAAGAACATGCTGAAAAGCTTTGTTAATGCAATGCATTTTTATTTGGGTTTTGCTTTCTCAAACAGGATATCTGGCTGTGCACTAGGGCTCAGAGGCTATCATCTCAGTGGTGTTTGCTGATTCAGCTTTATGTGAAAGAGACCCTCATAAATAATAATTACCAACTTCGCTCATTTTCTTGCATCCTAATAAATTACATGGAGTAGGTGACAGGACCCATTGATCTGTACTTCAAGCCATATTTTTCAAACAGTGGCCCACCGCCAAGTCTTCCCCTATGCTCCTCCGTTTTCCCTGTGCCTGAGGCTTGTCTCCTCTGCTCAGCTGCTTTCATGAAGTGGAGTGAGACCACTCACTCTCTGGTGACTTGTATCTTGCAGGTCACTTGCCACAATGAGCCGAAACACAAATATTGCCGTCCAAAGATCTGAAGCAATGGTATTTATAGGCATGCATGCCCTGTAAGATAATCTCAAGAGAGGCAAGACTCTTTAAATCTCGGGATACTTACTAAAAAATGAGTTTTGCAGTCTCACCAATAACAGCTCTCCTGCGAATTGCCCATTGTTCCCCAGAGCTCATCCTTAGGACGCCGAGATCCAGACCCGATGGAGATTTTCTCTGCAATAAAGCAGCACAGCCACACGTTATAGACGATGGGTCTGATTGAATCAGTGTTACTCGTAAGCACACTGAGTGATGAAACTGAAGGGTGGAGAAGTGGTCAGTGCTGATTGCTAACTCAGTCCTTGTGGGTGGGCACCTGCTGAGTGCAGCAGCACTATGGCCGTTGGGCAGGGCCTTGAGGGTCTCTGGGCAGTGGCGTCGGGAGACCCCCACTATCCCATGCAGGACACCCCCTGCCTCTCGGGAAGGCCTGCCACCGGCTATCTGCCCAGACCCAGGCACGTGGAGGTCAATCTGCAGGCAAACCAAATCTAGTCGTTGCACTGTCTCTCTGGATTCCATTTTAATCGTTTCAGATGCAGCCATGCATGCTTATGAACTCAACAATGCAGTACAGGGATGCGACCTTGTCGTGTGGTCTTCTCTGTTCTGATGTATTAAAGTGGGTGTTCCTAGCAGTGTGTATAAAGTCTCTTGTGTGCATGCGTGCACACACACAGTCACTCTGCTCTGCCATGTACATATGAGTGTTCAAGCGCTGTTATTTGGCCTGTTTCATTTGGGAATATGTAAAACCAAGGACCAAGTCTGGGGCTATCCTGAGAGCATCAAACCCCTGTCACCCATGAGGCCAGCAACTGAGCAGCCAGCTGGCCCCCAGCAGCACCAGCGTCTCCCTCTCTCTGAGTTTATAATGAATCAGATCTAAGCAGCTTTGCTGTCTCCGAGAGCAATGACTGGGGAGGAGCAGCCCTTCTGCTCTCTGTATCTGGATACCCGGCTGACTCAGCCCTTGCAGTTCACCACTGTGTCCCGATTTGGGGCCTCGTGCTCCTCCTCACCAAGAGAATCCATCGTTCTTGGGGGAGTTGTCAGGACCCATTTCCAGGAAGGGGGTGTGGCCCCAACCTGGTGACTCCCTTTTTAAGCTGCAATTTTCTGAAGAATGTCTCCCCTGTCCCCCACCTGCTCCAGCCTGGGGAAAGAATCCCTCCACAAAGTCCCAAGGGAACCTGGGTGGCCCTGCCACAGCCCACATCACTTGCCGCTTGACTGTGTGTCATCAGTCTAAAATATTTGTTCCCTGAGGCTGCTGCAACAACTTGCCACTAAGTTTGGTGGCTTAAAAGAGTAAAAATTTATCATCTTCCATCTCTGAAGGTCAGAAGTCCAACATCAGTTCACTGGACTAAAGTCAAGGTGTCAACAGGACTTCATTCCTTCTAGAAGCTCCAGGGAAAATAATTTCCTTTCCTCTTCCAGCGTCTAGAGGCTGCCTGCATTCCTTGGCTGCTGGCCCCTTGCTGCACCCTCAGAGCCAGCCGTGTAGTGTCTTCAGATCTCTCTCTGACTCACTGATCTCTCACCCCATCAAACTCTCCAACTCTGACCCTCCTGCCTCCCTCTTACAAGGACCTTTGTGATTACATTGAGCTTCATCACATAATCCAAGATAATCTCCCCAACTAGTCAGGTAATCCAAGGTAATCTCCCCAAGTCAAGATTCTTGATATAATCACACACCTGCAAAATCCCTTTTTCCATATAAGGTAACATATTCTCATGTTCTATAGATTAATATGCAGACCTTTTGGGGGTGGCATTTGTCAGCCAACTACAGCGTGTCCCACCATGTTGTAAACTCTGGACTCCAAGGGCTGTATCTCTCTTGTTCATTGTTGCAGGCCTGGCATGTGGCACAGGGCTTGACCAATAGATATGCCTACAAATATATGTTGGATTAAGTAAATTAATGGGTGGATGGGTGGGTGGATGGACGGTCAGATGAATGGATAAATTTCTGTGATCTCCAGAGTTCACTTGAGAGCCTCAAAGGCAGTCTTTGTACAAAACAGCTCAGTTGGGACCATTTTGGTTTGGAGCTGGCCCGACTCGGGTAACTGGTGTTGTATCACCAGGCCATGTCTAAGTGCCTGAAGTGCTAGCACCATTCCAACCTCAGCCGCGCCCCCAGAGAAGTGCCCATTCTCCAGCCCCACATGATTCACAGTGCTAACACCAATGCACGTAGATCTGTATTTCCATTCCTTTGAGAGCCTGGACTGGGCAAGAGCCATGCTGAGGACACCTATGGTAGCAAATGACAGAAAGCCCACTGCTGGGCAAAGAAAAAGCGTATGTTCACTGTGGGTGTTTCCCGACTCCTCCCCTGGGCCATGTGACAACCATTTGTCCTTAAACAACCTGAGAGCTTAATGCAAGTTTAACTCTCAAACTAGCTAGTCTTGTTCAGTTATTACCATCTAGTATTTTTAATATGAAAAGAGGAAATGCTATAGGGAATAAGAAAACAAGTTCAGATCATTGTGCTCCTCAATAGGCAATTTGCTACTCATTTAAAGAAACCCAGCACACAGAGAATAGTCTGGTTCTCAAAGTGGTTCCCAGTGACTGTCACTCACAAGCCACCTCCATATGCACACCAAACTCAGGGCTCCATTTGCAAAGAATTTTTCAAGGATGACGGTCACGACCATACTCGTCACATCGTCCACGTTGCCAATACCAGCATCCTTCCTGTAAAACAGCCCCCACCTGGCCATCTTTACCAGCTGAGCAATGAGGTCTAATGAGTGCCAGGCTTGCCTGTGCCTTCAGCCTGCAGCTAAGTGCAGCGAGGCTCAATCCCTGTGCCCCATGTGGAGGATGTCAGCAACTTGAGGATAATTCACTTGACATGTGTTCCGAGGCTGAGATTTTTTAAATCAAGAGTTTGCATCTCTGTTTTTTTTGTGGTGCTCAGCAATTGTTTTTGACCTAAAAGATAATCAATGAAAAATTTTTCAAAAGAAAATTAAAATTAAGTTATGCCCATCAATTGACTTGAATCCCATGTCCGTGGACCCTTCTGTCTTCAAGTTCCCATTAATGGGTTCTGCCAACTCGGCACATTCTTTGAGGCAAGATTTGCTCTCTCCTGAATGCATATGATTCTGCAACAAACAGTATTTGGGTATGAACCCCTCATCCCTGTGGATTCCCACTACTACAGTGGATATTTTTAAAATGCAAGCAACATTTTAATAGTATTAAAGAGGCTACAGAGAGTCGGCTTTAAGATAAACTCTTTAAAAATGAGCTTGATCAAATTTATTACCAGTTGCTTATCTTCGTCTTCCAAAACAATACAACACACCGACAGCGCAGAAGACATTATCTGCACAGTCCATCAGGGAGGGGGCAGGCCAATTTGTAACAACCTAAATTGCCCATGCAGTGAACTCATCTTCAATTAAAGCTCACATTTAAGAAAAGTCTTGTTCTTTTGGTGTTGTTAATTCTCCCTGGGTGATAGTTTGGGGAAGGCTGGAGCCAGGGGGCACCTTAAGAATGGGATCCTGGGACATCCACTGATTACAGAAAGGAGGGGACTATCTGCTGGGCACCTGGAGCATCAGGAGACAGGCTGTGCCTACAAGCTTGTTAGCAGCCAGTACTTAAAGGAACTCAGCTTGGACTCACGCAAAGTGCAACCTAGCAGGTGACATTCTTTGGCCTCTACAAGAGGGAGGTAAGTCAGCCGTGGAAGCAGAAATGTGATTTTCAGAGGACTCCCCGGCTAAGGAGGCCCTGTGATTTCTGGGGCTTAATATCCCTACAGCGCTCTGTGCAAGAATCTGTCCTTACACTTGCTTGACCTCAAGTCAGAATTTAGTAGGCGCATGCTCACCAGTTCCCTGACAGTTCGTTTCTGTGCATATCCTCATCGTGTATTTGCAGATCTTTTGCTTTCTTGCATGACATTGTCATGGAAATTAGTGTTTTTTAAGTTTGATAAATTTTTCAAGAGTGTGGCATAATTAAGGCCCAGCAGTGTGTTCTCGTTTCTCCCTTCGTCTTCACCACTGTACTCCGTGCCCTGGCATCAAAGTTCTAATGGGATATGTTGAGGTCTGAGTGAGGAAGTAAATAGAACGCTCAGAGCCGGACGGCGGGGATGGATTGACCATGTGGATTCACATTTATACTTGTGTTTTGAATAAACATGTCTGATACCTCTGAAAGTTAACCAAGAGATGTAGCTAAAACTATGAACATAAATATGCAGTTACAATATGAATTAAATGCTTTCATTTCTTAGTAAATCAAAACTACAGCTGGTGGATTGTGAACATATGTTCCTGATATAAAATGTGAAGACAAATGAACTTCTCTGAAACACAACCCAGTGCTAACTGGGAATTTCATGGCCAAGAACATTTTACTCATATTACCAGATTTATTTTATTACAGTGCAAACACACCAGATAAAAATTCTGAAATATTGCTTTGTAAGTTTAACATACATGAGTTGTAGTAGTTTTTATTTGTTTGCTTGTTTGTTGAACTACGAGCACTATTTTAATGACAAACTAAAGACTACACTGTTTAGTTTCTTCAGAAGCTGCTGCATTATGTGTGCTTTGGTTGTGGATTTTATTTGTAAAATTGGTTTAGTCAAGTGAGTAAAGAAATACATTAAAGAGTTTAAAGAACAGTGACCAAATAAAAACTTGATATGATCTATGGGGTACATTTAAATATTTATTCCATTATATCTAAATTCGCCAAGAACTATACATTATGACATTCTTAAATTATCAATGAAACATGGCATTTTACATTAAACTCGATATGCAAATTTATGTAAAGAAAGTAAATGTTATATGCCCTATAATGTTCTTTCACCTAACTAGTATTTAATTATATAAATTTGTTTTATACTATATAAGTTATTTTGATTTTGTCTCTTGATGTTGACAGAATTGTTTTGATATTCTTATGTTCTCAAGTCTATATTGGCCTCACCTGCCTTGTTTCTCATGTTTTGCCACAGTTAATAACCCACTGCCCTCAACCAAACAGTTTTAGGGGAATGGGCTTATAGAACGTTTAAGAGAGAAGTTTAAAGTGTTTGTTATCCAAAGTTTTGTACATTTATAAATTCTAATTACATATGTGAATGTTAAAAAAACAACAACAATATCCACATATAAAGCACTCAATTGTGTGGAACGTCCTACAGAACAGATTAAATCAAAATGTGTTTCTGCTGAATTTATGGGAAGGGGCTTAACAAATGCCGACTCACCTTTCCCAGTACCCACTCTCTTTTCACTTTCTGCCTATTTCTTGATTATTTGTTTACACTTATTTTCCTAGGAAAATTTTAATCCTAAAGTTCCAGATGGCCTCTAAGTTTGCAAAAGTAATAAGGATAGAGCTAAACAGTTTAGCACAGTCTTGACCCTCCCCATCCCCACATACCGCTGTAGAATTAGAACTCAGCACCCCCTTCTCACTTAAAGGAGAGGGCATCTTGTTGGAGATACGCATGATGAGCAGAGAACATTAGGTAACCACAGAACTAACTCACTGAGCATTTCTCATGCAACAATGCAGTTAGTCCTTACAGTATGCATGAGCTAGAAACTGTTATTATCCCACTTTGCGGGTGCTATGGATTGAATTGTGTCCCCCAAAGTTCCATGTATTAGAAACTTAACCCCCACCTTGACAGTGTTAAGAGGGTGGGAAATCCTGTTATGATAATTGAAAGGTGGGGCCTTAAAGAGGTGATTAGATTGTGAGGGCCATGCCTAGTGAATGGATTAATCCATCGATGTTTTCATGGTGGCCATGGGTGTGGTTCTGAGGGCTTTTAAAGGAGAGTGCACTGTAGAGTCACCACCAAGAACAAGGCCCTCAGCAGATGTGCTCCCCGGACTTTGGACTTCCCAGCCTCTGAAACTGTAAGCAGTAAATATTCTTTCTTTAGAAATTAGCCAAGTCCAGGTATTTCTGTTATAAGCAACAGAAAGGGACTAAGAGAGCAGGCAAGGACAGTAGAAGTGCAGAGAACAGAGTGATTTGCCCCAGGAAGCACCACTGGCATGTGTAGACCTGAGCTCTGTTCTTCACCCAGCTACCACTCCCTGCTACACCACTTCTGGTTCCAGGCAGGAGTCTGGAAGCACCAGATAAGGGGTCTTCTCCAGGCAACAGCTCAGTGACTGCTGAGCCCGACTGAAGCAATCTGCTTGGTGGGAAGCCAGGGCCTAGTGGGTTCTCAAAGCCTCACTGGAAGGAAAAGGTGTTCCTCAAGGGTCCATGCATGATACCAGGGCCCTGTGCCCACAGGCCCCTGCACTGGTGCCGTGGCGTCCTCGTGCCTTCTCTGCCTCTGATGTCTTCACCCCTAAGGGGACCTCAAAAGACCGATGGCCCATGTCATGGCATCGACTGCTTAATGTGCCTATACCTTAAATCCAGAAAGGAAGGAGCTATTCCTTCCTTCATTCACTCCAGAGTGAGCATAAACTTCAAACGTTTCCAGTGATTCTCACTTCTTTCGGAAGGCGGGACTATAGTGACCGCCTTTTCTGGCATGCCCTTTTCTAGGGCTAGCTCACTTCTACTCTCGGTACAAGTCTGGCATGGCCACCGTCATTATTCCCTGTGCATTTGCAACAGAAATGCAAGCGAGCTACTGTGACGTTGCACAGACAACATTCGCTTAGTCACTAACAGTGAAGTACATAGGCGTGCAGGTGGAACAGGACCATCCCAACCCAGCCGCCAAACCCCACTGCCCTAGTTAAATAGCGTAAACTTGCAGTAAATTGATGAAGATCAGCTGAAAGAAACCCTAATGCAAGTTTAAGTCCGTCATAGGTGATGTTTGCTTCCATCTTTCATGTTGTACTGAAATACCATCTTCCAAAGAGGCTGTGTCACCTGTGGACTGAAAGTCTTCCCAGTGTAGACCAGAATACAAAGACTCTCAAAAAAGACCTGGCATTTTCTGGGAAAGGGTTCCACAAGAGCAGTTGGTGATTCTGAGCACAGTGTTGTCTGGGAGTGGCCGTCTGCCAGGGGAAGGCCAGGTGGCAGGGCTTGCCAACCTGGCTGCAGACTGACTCTGAAAGCTGATGTAGTGCAGCAACAGTGAAAACAGCCAGTGGGAGTGTGAGGAGGAACAGAATGTGATCCAAAGAAGCACATGATTTGGCACCTCCTTGGTGCATACTCAGTTCTTGCTTGTGGGTTCTCCTGGCACTGGCGGATGTTCAAATATGGAGCATTCTCTGTTCCCTGAAACCAAGAGGAAACTCTTAGTGATTTGCCATTTGGTATGATAGGGAAAGAGCAGTGTGTGTGAGGGGAGATCAATGGTCATGGGTTGGATCATGGTACTGACTGGATCCATGGTCATGGGTTGGGTCATGGTACTGACTGGATCCATGGTCATGGGTTGGATCATGGTACTGACTGGATCCATGGTCATGGGTTGGATCATGGTACTGACTGGATCCATGGTCATGGGTTGGATCATGGTACTGACTGGATCCATGGTCATGGGTTGGATCATGGTACTGACTGGATCCATGGTCATGGGTTGGATCATGGTACTGACTGGATCCATGGTCACGGGTTGGATCATGGTACTGACTGGATCCATGGTCACGGGTTGGATCATGGTACTGACTGTATCTATGGTCATGGGTTGGATCAGTGGTACTGACTGGATCCATGGTCATGGGTTGGGTCAGTGGTACTGACTGGATCCACGGTCATGGGTTGGATCATGGTACTGACTGGATCTACGGTCATGGGTTGGATCATGGTACTGACTGGATCTACGGTCATGGGTTGGATCAGTGGTACTGACTGGATCCATGGTCATGGGTTGGATCATGGTACTGGCTGGATCCACTGTCGTGGGTTGGATCATGGTACTGACTGGATCCACAGTCATGGGTTGGATCATGGTACTGACTGGCACCATGGTCATGGGTTGGATTGTGATATTGACTGGACCCATGGTCATTGGTTGGGCTTCATCTCCATTCCAGACACCATCCCGAGTGCTAAGATGAAGAAGACATGTACTCTTCCCTCGAGTGTTCATCCATACAGCTGAGAGCAGGGCTAAGGCAGGTGCAAGGATAGACGGCAGCACAAGGTTGTCCAGGTCAACCACCAAAGGCTGACTTGAAGAGTGTGTGCTGCGGCAGCATGGAGGAGAGACACAGGGCAGGAGCTGAAGAAGGTGAGGCAGGGAGTGAGCCACTGTCCCACTAAAGGACAGAACAGACGTGAAGCCTGGCCACTGAATCAGGCAGCCAAGGCTGAGCCGCTCAGAAGACAAGCCCTAGCAACACATCTGGAAGGGAGTCTTGGTGTTCACCTGGTGTGATGCGAATTCTACATGTCAACGTAGCTGATTCACATGATGCCCAGACATGTGGCCAAACATGATTCCAGGTATGTGTGTGAAGGAGTTTCTGGATGAGATGAATCCGTAGATTGAGCAGACTGCCTCCCCAGTGTGGGTGCGCTTCATCCAACGGCCTGAAAAGCACAAAAGGCTGACCTCCGCCAGCTAAGAGAGAACACCTCCTGCTGACCGCCTTTGGACTGAGGCATCTTCTTTATCCTGCTCTCCTCCTGGGTCCCCAGCCCCCAAATAACCCTGTGTCTTGGAACTTGTCAGCATCTATAGTCTTGTGAGCCAATTCCTACAAGTCTCTTCTGTGTATATACACATCCTGTACATGTATATATAAATATACAAGGGCACTTCAAAAGGCTCACGGAGAAGTAGAAAGAAAATATGATCTGACTCTTTCCACAACCTTTGAAGACCCTCGTACGTACCTTGCATGTTTCTCTGGAAAGCTTTGGCTGGTGCCCTGAATGACCGCCTTGGAGCACTTCCTCCCGTCTGCATGAGCACGCTCACATGGTCCTGACCAAGAAGACAGCCCGGTGATGATTTAAATGCTCTACTTCTGTGATCAGAAACCAATCATGCATGCTAGGTTTTATCTGAAAATAGGACTTAGAAAACTAAAGAAGCTATCTTCTCACAGCAGAACCAGTTTATTTACCCAGATGTTAGATAGGTCTGGAAACAGGACAGGCAGAGAAAGGACCCGAGATTGTGGGGGACAGTGGGCTCGGGGTCATGAGTCTGCAGCGAGTGCATGGCTCTACTGTGCAGTGGGAACTTGCCCCTCGGGGGGCTCCCTGTGTACCCCTGTGCTAGTCCCACTGTGTCCTCTGTCCTGAAACACGTGTTATGAGATCACCGCATTTCTCATCACGTCCCGGCCTGCACTCACTCATTCACCCCATGAAGCAGCGTGGGCTCAGAAACCGTTCTCTGACTGATCTCTCTAGCACTCTCCAGCTGTCTGTGTAAACTCTGTGGAGCTTCCCAGACCATGCGTGGTGTTTGCTGACTGCTTGTAAGTCTGGGGACAGTTCAGCCACAGATAATCCCTGTGTATTGAGTCACTCTTCATATCGATCCCAGCCTGTTAATGACTCGCTAAATCCATATCAAACACTTCTGCTGAAAAGTAGGCAGATTCATGAAATGACAGACTCATTCCTAATTCTAAATGGTGTTAATGGGGTGGGGTGGTTGTCTTTAATGTAAGCAGCATGCACGGATATGGGTGGAGTTCCTGAGCATTAATTAATTACATTAAAACTGAAGGTTTTTTGTTAATTAAATGATGTTAGGTTATATTCAGAGAGTCAGTCTTTTTTTTTTTTTTTTTGTCTTTTTGCGACCGGTAAGGGGATCGCAACCCTTGGCTTGGTGTCGCCCGCACCGCGCTCAGCCAGTGAGTGCACCGGCCATTCCTATATAGGATCTGAACCTGCGACGGGAGCGCCGCTGTGCTCCCAAGGGCTGCACTCTCCTGAGTACACCACAGGGCCGGCCCCAGAGAGTCAGTCTTCACCAGCTTTTCCAAGAGCATAAAAGTTGTAGCTGTGGTGCGGCTGTCATTCCAGTGGGTTTCCAGAGAAGTCATGGTGGGGACAGCTTGTTTTTAAAACTGGGGCAGGTGGCGGGCAGAAATCCTGTCCAGGGACTGTGGGGAGCACTCGAAGGGCAGAGAGTGGCTGCAATGGCACACACACGATAGCAAACACACGGCCACTCACACACGGAGAGTGGGTTTCACAGGCATCCGCTTGAGGCCAATGTGCCAACACCTGGAGAGGACAGGGAGGCTCAAGCATATCCAGAGGAGGCTGCAGAGCCCCTTGGCCCTCCCTCCCTGTGGACGGTGCCAGGCTGGCAGTGGGCCTGGGCAGGAACATGCGTGGGAGTCCCTGAACAACACACTCAGCTCTGCCCCTTCACCTCAGGAGCAGGTATGGATTTGCTGCAACATGCACCTTAGAGGTCAAGGGGCTCCTGGCCTCCTCCTGCCAGATAGTGGGTCCCCTCCCAGCTTAGAAACAAGGACCTGCTAATTCCCTAAAGAACATGCAAAATGAAAGAAAGGATGTGCCATAGAAATGGGATGGCAACCCAGTCCTATCTGCTGTTTTCAGTGATGTGCTTCTTTCCTGCCAAAGATCAATTTCTAAAACTCCTTGCATCACGCTGGGTACTTGTGTTTCCCTCCCCGCCAACAGGGAGTCTTGCTGTCCCATGATTCAGCTTCCAGAAAGTCCCCCACCCTCTTCAAATCACCAAGTCAGAACATATGGCTCTTCCCAGCCTATGATCCATGGCCTTGAAGCTACTTAATCAAAGACCAACTGGGAAATTGGCCTCCAAACATCTCCCAGCATTTTCAGTTTTTAGATGGAAAGGACTGCAGCCCCGATCCACAGAGGAAAGTGGGGGAGGCCCCGACCCTGGACAGGGAGACGCACGCTGCCTGAAGAATGACTTTTAGGAGTCCGAGCATGACACGGCACTCATTAAAAACCAAACACGCCTCCTGATTAGGCTATTTTTGGCTCGGTTCTCCGGCCATTACAGCGCCATTGCTGCTTTAGGAGACGGAAGACTGCTCACTGCACGTCCTGTGGGTCCCATGGAGCAGAGTTTGACTTGGTGACTCAAAACTCTGAACTTTGAGTGAACAGTTCCAGTTTGCTCCTGCAGCTCATTAAAGGCAGTTGAGTGGTTGGAAGAATCAGAAGAAATGTCCTCCATGGGAATCTATTGCATCTCCGTGCTGGCGGCATGGAAATGGAACAGTCACGCTGTGTACTTTGTCCCCCAAATTCATCACCAGGGAAAGAAAGTGAAGGGCAAATTCAATCCACAGTGGCAGGTGGGAGCCAGGAGCTGGCTGGGAGTGGGCAGTGCCATGATGTCAAGCTGACCACAGGAGCGAGGCTGGGGGGACACCTGCAGTGTCCGCTGGCAGGCCACGACCCTACCACCTCCCCGGCAGCCTTCCTGACATAAGGCCCCATCTCGGCAGCCCTGACCCCCCAGAAGACTGACCCCTACGCCTCCGCTGGGTCCCAGGCTGACTCTGGCCACCAATAAACTTGATGGAGGAGAGAGACAGGAGCGTGGCCAGTCCTCAGAGGGTGTCTGATGTCTTACTGATAAGGTCCTGGCCAGGCTGGAGAGGCCCCAAAGACATGGAGACCAGTGACTGGGGGCTCTGTAACTATAGGTTCCTCCCACCCACCAGACGCCCCTCCTCCCAGGAGGCTCCATTGGGTTAGGGAAGCGTCAACTCTACCTCCATTTAGGTGACCCTGCAAAGAGGAGCTTGGAGTCACAACACCATGCAGGAGCCGCCCTCATTTTCTGTTTGTGCATGCATTTGGCACCGAAGTATACCATGTTCTTTATCAGCCCCCAGGTGGGCCTCTCTCTCAACCCCAGAGTGGATGCTTTATTTCCAAACAGTCTTTGAGGGATGGGGTGGGGGATCTCTGCTGTGTCCCAGGAGCCAACCTGTGTCCCTGGTCAGATGTAGCAAAGAAGTTGACATAGTCAGCACCGTGTCGACTGTTAAGTCACCCAGAAATACAGGCTGCATTTCCTGGGATGCAGCAATGGGGCAGCTAAATGGAGACAGTTGCTTTGGAATTTCACATTGATGTGCAGCCTGTAAATACTAAATAGTACTGATGGCTTGGGTCTGAATTCAGAATTTCTTACTGGAGATGGCAATAAATAACACAAAAACACATTCACACCAGAAGCCTTATTTGTGAAGAGCATCTACACAGATAGGAATGTCACTTTCTCAAGGAGCAGGAAAAGGCTAAGTCTCTCCACATGAGGCTCTGGGGGAGGTGCTGGAGGATTTGGAGAAGGGTGTTAGGGGTGGTCCCTGGGGAGACCCTCAGATGATGGGTGGAGAGACAGATGAGTAGCAAGGTCCCACCCTCTCCCTGTCCTCCGAAAAACAGTAGGCAGGGAATGCTCAGGGTGGCTGGTGTGCTCTGAATGGGACTGGCAGAGCTGAGAGAAGCCTAGTGTCCAAGGGACGCATGTTGAGTTCAACAAGCAGAGACCAGAGGGTGTGCCCTCGTTGTGTCGCACCTGTCAAGTTTGCCACCTGCCAGGACCTCCCCTTCCCCGTGGAATAAGGAGCACTGTCTGCTTTGTACAGGTGAGGAGAGGGAGGACCAGAACAGGTAAGGCACAGGTAAGGAATGGCCCGAGCCCATGCAGGTGGAAAACCAGGCCCCTCCAGTCTGAACCCCACTCTCTCGAATACTCAAATCCACACTCCATCCCGGCAAGACCTCGGGGAGAAGTTCTGTGGAAGGACATGTGAATCTGAGAATGTGTGCTAGAAAGAACATGGGCTCACAGTGAAAAGAAGTTAGTCTTTGTTGTGTGGTGCCATGAGAGGCGGGCTGAGGACTCTGCTCTGTGGAAGAGCCGTGGATATTTGGGAAGTGCAGTCAGCAGGTGAGCTGATCCTCCTTATTCAGGGATTCCATATTTGCAAATCTACCTGCTTGCTGAAATGTGTTCGTAACCCCCAAATCAATATTTGTGGTATTCTCATGGTCCTTTATGAACATGTGCAGGGAGGTGACAAAATCTGAGCCACCGACACACTCCCAGCTGAAGTCACACAGGGACATTCTCTCTGCCCCCGTCTCTTCTCCTGCACTGTACACAAGTGTCCTTTTGGTAGAGTGTTTGATGTGACATTTTTTGCATCTGTATGCTTTTTGCTGGTGATTTCGCTCATTAGTGGCCCCAAGCACAGAACTAAGTGCTGTCCAGTGTTCCTAAACACAAGAGGGCTGCAATGTGCCTTGTGGAGAAAAGGCACGTGTTAGAGAGGCTTCCTTCACACGTGAGTGTAGGTGCTACTGGCCATGAGTTTGATGTTAAAGAATCAACAATAAGTATTAAATAAGGTGTGTTTAAACGACTATAATCTAAAACAAGGTGATGTACTGATTAGTTGACCAAAATGTGACCAGTGGCTTGCAGGAACCTAACCTGTGTTTCCCCTAAAAGTGATGGTTCACTAGTCACTGCCTTGTGTTCATGGTGACTGTGTCAGTCAGGGTTCTCCATAGAGACAGAACCAATAGGACATGTATACAAATACATGAGAGGGGTGTAATTAGGGGAATTGGTTCACATGATTGTGATGGCTGAGGAGTCACATGATGGGGGTCTGCAAACTGGATGCTGGTAGCGTGGCTCAGTCCAAGTCTGGAAGCCTCAGAACCAGGAAAGCTGATGGTGTGATTCTCAGTCCAAGGCCAAAGACCTGAGAGCCAGGGGTGCCTCTGGAAGTTCTGGAGCCCAAAGGCTGAAGGACCTGGAGTTCTGATGTCCACGGACGGGACAGAAGAGTGTGTCCCAGCTCCAGCAGAGTGAGCAAGAGATTTGCCTTTTCCTCTGATTTTTCTCTCTGGGCCCCCGGATGATTGCATGGTGCCCACCCCTATTGAAGGCAGATCTTTCCTACCCTGTCCACTCAGGCTCACATCCTTGTTTCTTCTGGAAACACCCTCATAGACACACCCCAAAATAATGCTTTGCCAGGTTTCTATGTATTTCTTAACCAAGTCAAGTTGACACCTGCCATTAACCATAATAGTGACTTTATAGAACAAAAATACTGTGAATAACAAGAATGAGCTGTAGTTGGAAAGGTGGCTGTCATGCAGGGGGACATCCTCTTCAAAGCAGAGGAGGACACAGTGGGCTGGGGCTGGCTGGGAGGGGACAGCGGGCCTGGCCGGAGGCCTGCAGTGGCAGCCCGGGCTCTTGCGTTTCCTGAGGACTACCTCTGTGGTGGCACTGTGCAAAGCCCTCTCCTGTGCCATGTCTTCTATCATCAGAACACCCCAAAAGCTTGCGTTATTGCTATCATTAAACACCAAGGGACTGAGGTGTGAAAATCAGGGGCATGGCCAAGGCTACATGACCAGCCAGTGATGCGCAGAGGCTGGCCCTGGCCAGCGGTCGCCAGTGCCCACAGCCTGAGCACCCGGCTGTGCTCTCATGCCCTGCAGGGCCGGCAGGAAGAGAAGGGCAGTCGTGTGAGGTTCCCCATGAGCAGGAGACTGCTGTGGGTGGTCCTTGGGAACAGGGAACAAAGGAGGGTTTGGGTGAAAGTGTTGGGCGGGCGCCCCACCTGGACAGGAGTCCGGATTGGCACCTTCCAGCCAGTCACGTAAACCACGTCCTCCACGGCCAGCCACCTCTGCATGGCAGCGCTCTGGGTGCTATTTTAAGTAGGACCTAAGACAGGCAT
This sequence comes from Cynocephalus volans, assembly GCF_027409185.1. Classification (NCBI taxonomy): domain Eukaryota; kingdom Metazoa; phylum Chordata; class Mammalia; order Dermoptera; family Cynocephalidae; genus Cynocephalus; species Cynocephalus volans. The sequence continues at coordinate 160,213,230 of NC_084466.1, forward strand.
TTTGAGCGGCACTGAGAAGGGAGATCACCCCCTGAAGACCATGCTCTTTGAGGCTGTTGGGGAACCTCAGAGCACATGAGCACCCAGCCAGAAGGTGTGGATTCTGTGGCAAGGTATGGCCTCAGGTGCAGGGAGCAGATGCCAAGCAGCAAGGGGGCTTCATAGAGGCAAAGCAAGGACCCACATGGTACCGAAGAAGTCAGGGCCACCATCTGTCACGAGCAAAGACAGAAGCCCAGGAAGGGCAGGGCTAGGTGGGCTGGGGCCTGAGGACGCTGCCGGGGGCTGCAGCTGCAGGAGCTGGAGGCCTCCAACATCCAGGGCTGCGGTATCAGCATCCGGTCCCTCCATGAGCCATCCTGGGACCTTCACTGCCTAGTTACAGAACCGCTCTGGGCCTCGACTTTCCCTCTGAGAAATAAGGAGACGGCGGCACTCTCGTGGGGGAGTTGAGAGGATCAGAGAGAGAGAACACGTGCAAAGACACATGATGAGTGGCAGGCGTTGCAGACGTGATGCTCTGTGCCCCTCCTTCTCACCTGTGTGTTCCTTTATCTCTTCTCGAATGCAGAGTTGTCATTACTGAATTCACCCTAAGCTTTGTACACACTCAGACTCAAACTGGCATCACAGCCACAGGAAACAGACACCACTTAGAAACCGCTCTACCCAGATGATCTGATTTAGCCCCAGCCTCCAGGTGGAGATTCTGGCTGGACGAGCTCGCTCTGCAGGTCCATTACGCTTCCCTCACCCAATGGGGTGACAGCCCTCCCGCATCTGCTCACGGTTATGTTTCATTTTAATGGTTAACATTAAATCAAACAGATTATTATAAAAACTCAGGTGACAAGTACATCAATAGGAGATAAATTCGTGATAAGAGCTATGCAGCCTCATTTAAAATTAATCCATAATAACGGAACACTTTAAATGTGTTTAGCTCAGTGACACTGATTATCTAAATGGTTGCAGAAGCCTTAGCTAGTGACCTCCTGCTGAGAGCCAGGCTGCCCAGAGCAGACGAGGGGCCCCACTAGAGGCTGTGATGCTTCTAGGGACCTCAGGACCATCCATGACCAGGATCTCCCTGAGAAAGGGGGACACTCATGAGCGTTCAGAACCCCAAGACTGGCCCCAAGGCCCCCAGACTTGCCTCTGCAGACCACTGATCAATTCTTCACAAAGTTGGTTCAATTCAGTGTAGTCGCTTTGAAAAGAGGTGTTTCTCTGTTACTCACTAACATCGTGACCATCGTGTTCCACCTTTTAATCAGGTCTGAAACGTCACAGGAGTACAAAGTAAAGATGCAGCCAGTTTCCCTGAGTGTGGATCGTGCTTATTGTATTCTCTCCTCACTACCACATCTGCAGGGAGAGCTCGGGGCAGGTGGGGGGGCGAGCAGGAGGAGAACTCAGGCAACAGGAACTGTGTCCTGAGGAATGGTCTTGGGGACATCATGTGTTCCAGTGGGCAGGAGTGGTAGGAAGCTCAAAAGGCCTAGTTCCAGCCCCGATCCTGCCCATGCAGGACTCAGAGCCTGTTAATAACTCAGAATCTTGAAGCTCAGAGCATTGTGCTTCTTCTCTAAGGGACTGTGACCCTCAGCTGCTGTGAGGTCCAAACAAGAGCTTACAAGACTGGGTGAAGTTCAATCCCGTTGCCAGGAAAACCTGTCCCTCACCCGCCTGCAGTGAGAGAGATGTGCACGTAACAGGATTTATTCACACAGTCTCAGCCCAGTTAGTCCTAAGCTAAAAGCAAAAGACCCTTCAAGCAGAAGATACAAATATAATAACCCCTTGTCAAGGGTTGAATTGTGTCTCCCAAAAAGGGATGTTGAAGTTCTCACCCAGGTACCTGCGAATGTGACCTGATTTGGAAATAGAGTCTTACAGATATAACCAAGTTCAAATGAGGACATAATTGATTACTGTGAGCCCTAAATGAAATGACTGGTGTCCTTACAGGAAGAGAAGAGACACAGAGAGGCACAGGAGAGAGGAGCATGTGCAGGTGGAGGCAAAGATTGGAGTGACACGTCTAAGGCCAAGGACAACAAGGGTTGTGGGCAGCCACTAGAAGCAGGACAGAGGCCAGGAGCAGGTCCTTCCCCGAGCCTCCAGTAGGAATCAACCCTGCAGATGCCTTCATTTTGTACGTCTAGCCTCCAGAACTGTGAAAACCAACATGCCCACCCCAATTCATCTGGTTTCACAAGCACAGATGCCTCTCCAGAACAGAATCCCAATGTCACACTACCCAGCAGCAGAAACATGGCTGAAACGGCCACCATGCTGCAGCAGCCAGCTTTCTGTGACACGGGCATCTCTCAGATTTCAAGATGTACATTCCAATCAACAGCTAATGCAGCTGATTTGACTACACGACAGCAGAACTCACACAGCATGTGACGAGGTAAAGTGGCCTGTCCAACTGCACAGCCGACATGCCAGCAGCTCATCTGGTAGTGGTGCCCCAAATAGATGTGAAGATACTCAGCTCCCCCCGCCCCATGCAAGACGCCGCAAAGAGCATGGCCTCTGGTGCCTTCCCGTCTGTGCTGCCACATCTCTGAGCCTGGGGACAAAGGACCTAGAACCAATCAACTGTCCCAAGCACAGGAAGAAAAAGACCAAGTGTTCACTTTATTGTTTATGAGATAGTCACATTGGTCCAAGGTTAACTTTCCAGAGAAATACAATTTCTGTAAAATGTATGGCACGGCTACTTACGGTAGGTTCTCATGCAGGAGAGGACAGGAGTTTCCCACAAAGAGCAAGAAAAAGGGAAACTATAATTGAATCTTATAAAAATTAATTTCATGACTAGAAATACTCAAACACATGTTCAGCAGGAGAGAAACTCGTCTGCGGTACTGAGGAGCAAGACAGAAATTAAAGTCAACATGGATACCAACTACAGCACGTGTTACGCAGCAGACGATGCGGCGTTATGAGGCAGCTCACAGCCCTGGAGTCAGCGCTGAGTGGCCGCCGAGCTGGTGGCTGACAGGCCCCCCGTGGAAGCAAGAGGCTCTGATGCTCCTCTGGGCTCCCCCGGGAGTCTCCCTGGGGCGTCCGCACTCCTGTGTCCTCTGCCTGACTCCTTCCTCCAGTGGCACCAGTGACAGGCTGTCCCTCCAGTGTAAAAACTATCCCAGACACATGACCTACAGGTCTGCGGATTAAACTGAGAATCTTGTCAACCCCGTGAACTCCAGAGAGGCCAGCGCTACCTTTGCCTTAAGGAGGTATCCCTGGCTGTTTAGTTTTCTAAACTGACAGATCTCAGAGGTCGGAGTGCGTGAGAATGTCCTAGGACACCCATTCAAACGCATATCCCCAGAGACCCGGGGCAGCGGGTAGGGCTGTTTCTGTCTACTAAAGCCAGGGTTGGTGAAGACTTTCTGTAAAGGGGCGGATGGTAAACATTGTAGGGATTGTGGTGCAGGTAGCTCTGTTGTAAGGAAGAGGTGGCCTCGCACGATGGGTGAACCCATGGACGTTGGCTGCATTCCAATGTAACTTTACATATTAGTCCGTTTTCTGTTGCTTATCACAGAACACCTAAAACAGGGTAATTTACAAAGGGTTGAAATTTATTTCTTACAGTTTTGGAGGTTGAGAAGTCCAAAATCCAGGATGGGAATCTGGTGGATGCGTTGCTGGTAGGTGGTGACTCTTCACGGCAATGCAGGGTGTCGCATGACTAAATGGCTGAGCAAAAGAGAGCTCTAAGCTTCTCAGTTGCTCTCCTTTGAAAGCCACGCCCAGCACCCCACGAATGGATCAACTTGCCCACGAGGGCACAGTCCTCACCACCCAGTCACCTCTCAAAGTTCCTACCTTTCAAATATCATAATTGGATTTCCCACCCTCTTAACACTGTTGCAATGGGGGTCAAGTTTCCAACACTTGAACTTTTGGGGGACACATTTAACCCACAGCACTCTATTTATGGACAATATCATCTGAACGTCATAGAATTTTCACATTATAAAATATCATTTTTCTATTGAAAATTTCAACCATTTAAAAACATGAAGACCATTCTTACTTTGTGGGCAAAAAACAACACGCAGCCAGCCATACTTGACACATGGGCCATAGTTTGCAGACCCCTGGGCTTGCCTGTCTAACACCCAGTAAACTCTCTTCAGGGAAGCCTAACTTCTGCAGGCTTTCGCTGGATCTCAGTCACCTTTGATAACTCACATCAGGTGTAGACAGACACACAGACACTGCCCAGAGACACCATGGAGCACACACGAGACCTGCAGGAAAGCCAGCATTGGATGTGTCTTCTCCCCACTTCCCAGTTATCTGGCAGCGGGGGTTCAAACAGCATCCCACCTTGCCAGGTGTCTTTGGACAAGCCTGTTAAAAGGAAACATCATAGCCATGTCACAGTGAGCAGAGTTTGTCTGAGCAAGGTGAAACACAGCGAAACAAAGCAAAAACAAAACAAAACCAATTTGGGAATCAGGCAGCCCCACAACCAAAACAGGCTAGAAGGACTCGGGCCAACGATGTGATTTGGCAGCATTTATAGAAAGCTGCAACTAGGTATAGAGACAGCGTGACTGGTTAACTGGTTACAGGCCTCCTGCGCTCAGCTGAAGCTCAGCTACCATGACTGGACTCTATAGTGATTTGCTCTGTTGTGTCTAGGGCAGGAGCCCCGTCCAAATCAATGGGCTTCTACAAATGTTATTTAATGAGCCTAACCACAGCGGGGTTGCAGAGATTCTGCTGGGGGTGGGGCTCTTCAGCTCTGTGGTCCTTTGCCCAGTGAACCATTGATTGGACCCTAAGTTCTGCCCAGCAGCAGACACCTCTGCAGCCATTAGGAAGGAACCCAGATGGCGTGCCTGTCCCCTTCCCCAGATGACCTGACCTTACCCCACTCCACCACCTGCTGAAGCCCCTTGAACCTAACTTTGGGGAAGCAACCAGAAGCTGAGAGAGAGGCATGAAAGGGAATCTCATTCAGAGCCTCCAAAATGGACCATCCCTGCTGACACCTTGATTTTGGGCTTCCGACTCTAGAGCCATGAGAGAATAAATTTCTGTTGTTTTCAGCCACCTGGTTTGTGATGCTTTATTATGCAGCCCTGGGAAGCCCGTACAATAGCTGAGGAGACCCCAAGGATATGGTCTGGAGATGACAGAGCACATGGGGCAGTGGAAGAATTGACGTAAGTTCAGTACAGCAGCAGCACCGTGTATATGTGTGCATGTGCGTGTGCGTGTGTGTGTGTGTGTGTGTTGGGGAAGGGAGTTGGGTGGGGGCCAGATCATCAAGGACCCTGAGATATCTGAGGACAATGTGAAGCCAGCAAGGGCTTTAAGCAGGGTGACCATGTCTGATTTGCAACTTTAAGAAGATTCTTAACTCCCTTCAGTGAGTAAAATTTATGGAAAAGGATGAGATGGATGAGAGGAGAATGTTTAGGAAGTGAGTGCAGACATTTAGCTCTTATTTGGTAATCATTGTTAGGAAGGAAACACAGCAGAGCCAGGGTGGAGAATAACCTGCAGGGGTGAGCAGGGTGGAGGGGGCACAGGGCTGAAGGGGGGAGCATCCCTGGTTGATGGTCACAGAGTCCCCAGAGTCCCCACAGAAGTAGGGAAGTAGCGCTGTTTGTACTGATGGCAACTGAAGAGAGTGAAATCCATCAGTGATCCAACACAGAGGAGCCAGTAGTTTCAGCCCTTCCCGCCTCTCCACGTGGCTTATCATGACCATGATAACCTAGGAGCACATGGCATTGATTGGGGTTTTGTCGCACACTGGAGTGGTGTGTGCCCTCCAAGCACAAATGCAGACAGAGCAGTCAGATGGAGGAGGAGGGAGCGGCAGGAAGCCCTGTCATCCCAGCTGTCAGGAAGCAGCAGGGCCCCATCACAGACATGCAGAGGAGCCTCCAAAGCCTACAGAATCCTGGAGCGTCCTGGGGAACCAGGGAAAATCCTGGAGAATTCTGGAGAACTCTAGAGAACCCTGGAATTCCTAGAGAACCATGGAGAACCCTGCAGAACCACAGAGATCCCTGGAGAGTCCTGGAAAGCCATGGAAAATGCTGGTGAGCCCTGGAGACCCCTACAGAACCCTGAGTACCACAGAGAACATTGAAGAATCCAGGGGAGGCATGGAGAACCCTGAGGAATCCCAGAGAATCCTGAAAAATCTTGGAGAACGGAGAACCCTGGATAATTCTGGAGAGCCCTGAAGTACCCTAGAGAAATCTGGAGAGTGCTGGAGAAACCTGGAGAACCACGGAGAACCCTAAAGAATCCTAGAGAGCCATGAAATACCCTGGAGAAATCTGGAGAGTGCTGGAGAAACCTGCAGAATCACCAAGAACCCTGGGACTATGAAGCTTGACCGTAGACCATTTACTGTGCATGTTTTCCTCTCCTGATAGGTTCTACAATATAACTATACTGTTTTTAGGTGTGAAAACAGTTTGAAAACCATTTTCTCTTTTACCTTCCTGGAAAAATATAATACCTTATGGCACCCAGCTATAAAAAGTAGTTCTGAGGGCTTGCACTCCTCCAACCATTCAAAAAAAGGAGATTACCTATCAGAGTGCAACGGGTAATAATGAGGTTATTTTAGAAATACACTTCAAAAGATATGGGCAATATGGTTACACACAACCTCAGTATTTCTCTTTTAAAGGTACAGCTGGAATTGCACAATTCTCGTGGCTAGCTCAGGAGAAAGGAGGAATGAAAGTCTCAGGGGCTTGACTGATACGCGTGTTTATCTCCAGAAGAGAGAGAGGATTTCATTTTCTCACTTATTATCCCCTACGATGCGTCACCAATGATCTGTGAAGGGAAAAATGGAGAGGACCCCAGTAAATTTTCTCGCTAAGCTAAAAAGATTAGGGAAGAGGCAATGCAAGCTCTTAGCTTGTATTTTTCTCTGAGCTTAAAAAATTAGTTTGCTAAGCAAACCTTTTAATATTCCCATTGGCTAAGGAAATGAAGAAAAGAGAAAAGAGCCAATGAATGAATCTGACATCTAGAAAAAGTTGTCTTAATAACCTAGTTTTGGTAAATGTCCTTAGAATGCTTTTTAAAAACTATAAACATGAGGTATGGTTCTACTCAGATCCATTTTCTAAACGTTACATTGCACTGCCGCTAAAATGACTTCTTGCAAGTGCATTTTGGGAGTTTGGAGCTTACACTGCAAATTACAAGACTAAGTTTTTCTTCTCTGGTTGTCTGCAGATAGCAAGGGTGACCTTGGAGGAAAGTCTGTCCTTCCTCATCTATAAAACGAGAGTAGCGTCCACCCATCATTCCCCAGAGAGCCCGTAAGAATTTCTCAGTAAGTGAACATCCCTGAAGACAGGCAAAGCCAGAGAAGCAAAGCTGGAATATTCTGCCTTCAGCTTTCATGTCCTGGTGTTTCAGGCTTGGGTCTCAGGAGGAGCCAGCTGGACTCTGATTTTTGCAAAGCATCTGCCTCGTACCTGGGCTGATGCCTCCACATTCGTGATCTTGTTTTATCTGCAGAATCCCCTTTTAATGCAGATGCTAGTGATGACCCTATCTATCTATCTATCTATCTATCTATCTATCTATCTATCTATCTATCTATCTATTATTTATTTATTAAAAATATGACCAGTAAGGGGATCCTAACCTTTGACTTGGTGGTGTCAGCACCACGCTCTCCCAAGTGAGCTAACCAGCCATCCCTATACAGGGATCCGAACCCGTGGCCTTGGTGCTACCAGCACCACACTCCCAAGTGAGCCACAGGCTGGCCTGTGATGACCCTATTGAAATATGAGGCCACTGAGATGCAGAGTTTGAGATTCAACTGGGGTCAAACAGCTTGTGGGATTTGAACTTGGGTCTTAGGTTGGCTAAAAAGACTGAGGTGCTTAAAAAAAAAAAAAGAAAAAAAAAACCTTGTGGCTTCAAAAAATGAGCTAATATATATCCAGTGCTTAGACTAGTGACAGGAACATGGCAAATGCTAAATACATGTTCTTTATTGATAATGAGGTATTTGGGCTGATATTACACATTTTGATTTTACTGACTTTTCTGTTACCCATGTGAACTCAAAGCCACTTGCACATCCAATAATCAAGAGAGAAATGCTTCCTACCAGTTTACACTTTCCAAGTGCACAATAATACTTTGTATTCCTGAAGATAATCCTGGTGGATCCTATTTTTGTACATCTTAAAGGCTTTGAGCTATGCTGAATATTGTTTCACTGCTGAAAATGATAGATTCTTTAGAAAATATCAATGCAAATACCTGGACTCTGTACTTTTTGTCTGGATGAGTTCTAATTCCTGCTTTTCCACATGGATACCTTAGAGGGAGCCTTACGTATCCTCTCTGAATCTTTCTCAAAAAATGGAAGTGAAAAAAAGCCTTCTACATGCCCTGCATGTGTCCACTTCCAAACTCACTCTCAGTGAACCACCACCAACGCCATTTAATGAGCATTTAATGAGCTTGTTCAGATGTTTATAAAAAAGAATGTGGGACAAACATGCATAACTTTCAAGGCTAAATAAACAAACTCAAGGGGGTTGAAACAACAAAAGTCGACCCTGCCCCAGGAGCTCCTGAGAAACAGGGGGAGTGGATCTCTTCTCTCAGTTGAGGGCAGACCAGCAGGATCTGTCTGTGGGGTGCCTGTTTGTCTGTCTGTCTCTCATCCTTTCTCTCCCTCCCTCTCCTCCTTTTATTTATTCTTTACTTTCCTTTTTTCTCTTTTCTACTTATCCCCCACCACATGCCATCACCAGCCATAGGGAACAACTTGACATGTATTCTTGATTCTTATCCTTGTCAAGTATATTAGAGGTATTTTTCACGTGCATTTGTTTTTTAACCACTTTATTAAAAACAATGTGCATGTCACCAATGTACAGCTCAGTAAATTATCACAAAATAAAAATAGACATGAACTTTCTCGACCTGGAGAAAGAAACTGAAGTACCGATTAAGTATCACGGAGTTTATTTGAGCCAACACGTGTGACTGCAGCCTGGGAAAACACCACCGAGTTGCCTCAGGAAGTGCTCCAATTTGCAAGTGGGGGTTCAGTATTTTTAAAATCCCAGAAAAGGCGGGAACAAAGGAAAAGAAACAGGACAGCCTCTTAATCTGTTGGTTACTATGTATCACATAGATTAGTGATTGTTGCTAGGTTACCTTTTACATGTATAGATTCATGAGTAAGGGCCACAAGATACATTCTCAGCATTTATAATTTTATTTATAACTTCTTGAGGCATCAGCAAGTCTGGTTCTTAGGTTAGAATGATCTTGTGGAAACAGTCCTAAGATGAGGGGATGTGACTGCTGCCCTATTCCAGACCTCCCAAGGCTTTAGGAATTTAACTAACTTCAGTCAGGGCAGATTTTCTGGTTTATTAACATCTTCCAGGTAAAGTAATAGAATATCACTAGCACCTCAGAAACTCCCTCATGCACCTTGGGGTAACAACATCCTCTTTCTTACAGGTAACCATTATCTTGGGTTCCAGAACCAGAAGCTCTTTGTAAATGGAACCATGAGCACATACTATGTTGCGAATGGCTTCTTTCACTCAATGCCCATGCATGATGTTATAGGAAGTCGTGTTTGCTCATTTCAGGACTGCATAGTATTCCATTGTGTGAATATACTAAATGTATTTATTCATTCTCCTGTTGGTAGTCACCTGGACAGCATCCAATATGGTGCTTTTTTGAATACTGCTGCGACAAACATATCTACACAGATCTTTTCAGATGCATTTGTGTTGGGCTTAGGAGGGTACTTCAAATAGTTCATAGGAAGATTCATACAGTCTTTTAATTCCATTTTAACATGAACTTTTTGAAGTACCCTTATGTATTTAGGAGAAGAATCACTGGGTCCTAGGATATGATCATCTTTGACATTAATGAATAATGCCAAATAGATTTATAAATCATTGCACCAATTTTTACACCTCAGACACTATTGGAAAGCTCCAATTACTTCATATTCTTGCCAAATTTTGGTACCATCTGTCTTTATTTTAGCCATTGTAGTATCATCACGTTTTAATTTAATCTGAGTTTTACAATTTAATTTGTATTTCCCTAATGATTTACAAAGGGAAGCATCTCCTTATAAGTTTATTTCCATTTTAATAATCTTTTCATATTTTTACATTTTGGAGCTATGTTCAATGCATACAGAATTGTGAATAGTGTTTGCATGGTATATTCTCCAGTTTTTGCTTTCAGAATTTCTGTGCTTTTTTATTAAGTATAATATCTTTTATAAGGATCATATAGTTGCTTATTATTATTTTTTAATTTGTCTGACAGTCTCAGCCTTAAATTGAGTTAATCATTTTATTTTTATTTGTTTAAGTCTCAAAAAATAGTCATTTCACATTTAGTGAAATTATTGTTTCCTTTAGTTTATATCGGTCATTTCAATGTTTGTTTTTAATTTTACCTACCTCTTTTACGTTCCTTTTTTTTCTTTTTGCCTTTTTCAATGATAATCAAATATTTTTTTAATTGAAACACAATGTATTATACATATTTGTGGGGTGCAGAGATGAGTATCAATACCTGTGCACAATGTGATTTGATTTTTCCTTCCAATAAATTGATATTTGTACATTCTCTCAGGAATCAAAATGCACATCCCTTACTATTATGATCCAATACAAACGATTGCTTTGCTCAGTTTCTCAATAATGCTGCAACATTACAATACTTCCATTTGTCTCCTCCTTGCTTTTGAGTTACAGTTGGTAGACCTTCTAATTTTTAGAAATTAAATTAAGATTTTAATTGCATATATTGAAAAGCACACAAGACAATATTAATTTTGTTTTTGCAATCAATGTTCTTTTGAATTTGCTCACATATCTGTCCTTTCCATCTATCTGTCAAATTTTCACTTTTTTCCTCGATTTCCATTGCATTTTTACATTTCCATCTGGGGTTGTTGTTTTTCTGCTTAAAGGACTCAGTATCTTTCAGTGAAGCTCTGCCAGCAATGAATTCTTCTCTTGTACTCTCTGTTTTGTTTTTGTCACAGAATATCATTATTTTGCAGTTGTTGTTAAAGGACATTTTGGTTGGATGTAACATTCTGGGTTCATGAGCTTTCGCACCTCATTTTAACGATGTCCCCCTTTTCCTTTCTGACTTGCTTCCACTATCCCCACTGAGAAGTCAGCTGTCAGTGTCATTGTTGACCCCTGGAAGGTCATGTTTCTTTCATTCCTTTAAGATTTCCCTTGTTTTCAGCATTTCTATCATAATGAGCACAGTTTATTTTCGTTTTGTTTTATTGCTATTTTATTTTGTTCTTCTTCGGGCTTACAAATCTTTTCGAATCTATGGTGTTATATTTTATAGCAATTCTTTAATGTTTGTAAATTTGCATGTTGAAATTTGTAACTTAAATATCTTTCCAAACATTTCTTGTTATAAATAAGCCAGAATCTACTCCCTGTCTGGAACTCCAATTACAACTGTTTTAAAACTTTTCACTTTTTCCCAGATGTTTCTTACGATGCTCCTGTATTTTCTGTTCTTGTTATCTCTGTGTACTTCAGTTTGGTAGCCTTCTATTGACTTATCTTCCAGTTCACTTATCCTGCCTTCTTCTGTGTCTAATTCTATGGTTACCTTCATCCTTCATTTTGCACATTGTATCTTTCAGTTCTAGAATTTCCATTTGATTGGTGAAGTTCTTCATCTGTTGACCTGTTCATTTACTTTCTTGGAGATATTTATCATTGGGATTTTAAAGTTCTTATCTGCTTATGCCACTATCTGAATCCTCTATGAGACTCTTTCCATCGTCGTTTTTTGACTTCATTTGGTATCATAAGACCCTATCTCCTCATATACCTTGTAATTTTTTATTGAATGCCAGGCAATGTTACAAAATTGTGGAGAGTCCAAAGAGTGATATCTACTCCTGAGAGTGTTCACCTTTTCTCTGCTAGAAAAATAAAGTTGGAATTTATCACCTTAACCTAAACCAGGAGCAGGCAAACTACTGCCCACAGGCCCAATCCAGCCTACTGTCTGATTTTATGTGGAATGCATGCCAGTATAGTTTTTACATTTTAAATGGTTGGGAAAATATCAAAAGGAGATGGGACATGTAAGAAAATTAGATGATATTAAAATTTCAGTGTTCATACACAAAGTTTTATTGGCATACAGCCACATTTGTTTATGTGTTGTCTACTGTTGCTCCATGCCTCGATGGCAGAGTTGTGCAGTTGAGACAGAGATCACGTGAACTGCAAAGCTGAAAATATCTACTATCTGGCCTTTTGTAGAAAAAAAATGTTCATCAACCACTGATCTAAACAAAAGCTAAGCTAAGTGAAGGCTGCATTTCAATTTTGGTAAGGCTCAATCTGCCTCTTTTTTACCTCCTTAAGGTGCAGTCCTTTGGGGCAATTAGTTGACAATGTGGATGTTTACTTGCACTTCCTCCCTTTGGGGGTCTTGAACTCTGTCCATGTCTGCTCCACACTGTGAAACTACAGAAGACTTCCCTTTCTGCTTTCCAGCAGCAAAGTCACTGTACAGCCTTGTGCTTGAGCCTCAGGTCTGCGTTTTCATGTCCCCAGTCATGGGAGACTGACAAAGGCTGTGTTGATGTTTCTGCTGAGGCAATGCCCAAGTCCTCAACCTTTTTTCTTGTGTCCAGAACTATCGAGCAGCCACAGAGTACCAGTGAGTCTGGTGTGTCAGCACTGAGCTCTCCAGCTCTCACTGCTTCAGAAGCTCTCTGCTCCCGCAAACCACTGCCTTGTTTTTCTGGTTGTTCTCAGTGGGAGTGTTGTTCTGCCACAATTGCTCCATCTTATCCTGAAATGAAAATTACCCTAAAATCTGTAGATTTGCCTTTTATGTTGAGAACTATAATCCACCTGGAATTACCTTTTATGTTGATTGGTAAATGGGCAAAGTTCATTCTTCTCCCCCGATGGGTATCCAAAAGACCCACATCATTACTTCCTGTATTCTGCAGTGCCAACTTTGCCAGAAATCAAGAGTCCACATACATGTAAGTTTGTTTCTGAACTCTATTCTGTCACATCGGCTTATGTGTGCATCTTTATTTTAGTAACCAACTGTGTTAAATACCACTGAAAATAAATATTGACATAAGAAAAATCAAGTTATCTCTCTCCGAACTTTTGTTTTACCAAGGCTTTGTCTGTTTGAGACATTTGCATTTCCATATACATTTTAGAATTTGCTTGCTAAATTATAAAAAAACTAATAAATACGCAAAACACACACATATACAAAACCATGAAAACCTGTTGGCATTTTGACTGGTATTGCTTTGCCTCTGTAGATAAATTTGAGAAGACTGACAGGTTTGCAATACTGAATTTTTCAATTCATGCATGCCACATATCCCCCCCATTTAAGTAGGTCTCCTTTAATTCCTCAGCATAGTCTTCCCAACTTTTCTAATTGTTCTCAGTGGTAGTGTTGATCTAAATTAACCTGTCCACCATTTCCAGAAGAATTCATGCATGTGTTACCTAAACGTACATAAACAGTACGATGCTATAATCTTATTCTTTTTTCTACTTGTTTATTTAACTCTATAATCCATGTTGATTTATGCCTCTAATTTCTGCATAGTAATTCTACAATATCCTTAATATTTATTAGGGAGACCTTACAGAATAATAAAATTAAAAAGCCAATAAATGGATTTTTAAAAAGGGATAAGGACATAAAATTCCCAGAGAGAGCCATGCAAATGGACAATATGTGTATAAAGATACAGTCAATCTCACTAATAATAAAAGACATGCAAATAAAAACAATAGCTACATTGTTCCTATTATATAGGGAAAGGTGAACTGCCCCCCCAACACACACATACACACACAAACAATAATTCCCAAATTTAGTGAGGGCGTGAACAAAAGAGTCTCTCGCATTCACTGTTGTTGGGAGTTAAAAGTCAGTCTGTCAACAGGTAACAAAGTAAAAAGTGTGTGTGTCCTATGATGTGGCAGATTTTCTCCTTGATGTTTACCAGAGACACCATCACAAGTTCACCAACAAGTATGTAACACAATAATCACTGTGGCATTGGGTACAATAGAAAAAAAATTCAAACAACCTATTCATGTCCATTGATAGAAGACTAAATTCCTGTACAAGTGAAATATTTTGCAGATTAAAACATAACCTAAAAATATTATATATATATAAAGATGGCTAAGTCATGTGACAGAGTTAAAAATTTTATATGCGTGAGTGTATTATTAGACCATTTCACTTTATAGTAGTATGGGTCGTAATAAATATCATGTTGTAGTGGTTAAGAGTGGGACTCTGTAGTCAGATTGCCTAAGTTCAAATCTCAGCTACATGCAGCTTTGGGCAAATTTCATAATTTCTGTGTCTCCTGAACTAATCTGTATCAAACACTTAGATGCCACCAGGCATAAAGAGAACGATGAATAAATTTCATCCATTATTATTAAAATGTACACCTAATGTAATAATAATACACGTGCAGAAATATATCTTAAAGAATAGACACAGTAGTTTTAATGGTGGTTGTCTCTGACTTTTATTTCTGAATTAACTATGTAATATTTAAACTTTAAAATGAGCACTTATTATTTCATAATCTCATAATTTGGAAACAGAGAGAAAATGGAACTTTGTAAAGAGAAAGTGCTGTGGAGTTCTTCTGGGGAATGGATGCCCACAAGCCTGACCTCGGTATCAACCTGGAGGGTAAAACACCTCCCTGAAGAGCTGGACGCATAGGAAATGGAAAATGAATATGGCAGCTGCAGGCACTTCCCAAAATGTTCCAGATGATTACCCTACAGGAAATCCTTGCAGCCTGGCCACAGAGTGAATTACTGCAACTTTTAAGAAATAAATACATCTTTGCAGTTATTTTCTCCCGTATTTTTCCTCCCCCATATTGTTCCTTCCTTCCTTCCTTCCTTCCTTCCTTCCTTCCTTCCTTCCTTCCTTCCTTCCTTCCTTCCTTCCTTCCTTCCTTCCTTCCTTCCCTCCCTCCCTCCCTCCCTCCCTCCCTCCCTCCCTTCCTTCCTTCCTTCCTTCCTCCCTTCCTCCCTCTCCCCCTCCCTCCTTCTCTCTCTCTCTCTCTTTCGACATTGAGAAACCACTGAAAGCTTCAGACAAGGGAGGTGACATAGACTTAGCGGCCACCCTGCGGCTGGGGTAAACTCCAAGATGAGTGATAGAATAGGATTGAGTTGTGGGGAGGGGCAATTAGGGTGCCATGATCTCTAAGCCCCATTTTCTTCTTGGTCTTAATACTTGCTGCCCAGGCCTGCCACAAAGGCCAAATCAGTTAATCCGTGACCACAGCCTGGCCTACATTAACTGCCCTGTACATGTGACTGTGATCTACCATGACCTGAAGCACGTGGAGGTCGCCGCCGTAGTGAGGAGTCAGTGTCGAGTGGAGAGGGGAGTCAGGCATTGTATTTAGTTGTTTTAGGCACATTGTCATCAGGGCATTGGCACTAGGGCAGCTCAGTGCTCCCTGGGCCCCCCACTGCCTTCTCCCTGGAAGGTCAGCCTCCAGGGACGGCAGCCCTGGGGTTCCCTCCTCTTGGTTGCAGGTGGGTTGAGCCGAGGCGAGTGGCAGGAGGAGGGATGAGGTGGGAGAGGTGGAGGTGGAGGTGTTTATCACCCTCAAGACTCCCCAGCCGGCCTCCCCCTGACTTAGCCCCACTCCTCAGCAAGACCAGACTTGACCCTGGCCCCTGAAGGCCTGACAAGGTGGTGCTCCCTCCGGCTAGACCATGAGCGGGTCAGCACCCCTTCCAGGCTCCTCAGCCCTGCCCTCACCTGCAAACAGTCCCTTCATTTGTTCCCTTCAGTCTGGCCCCGAGGAGGGAGCCATCTCTCTGCTAGAATCCCGACAGACACAACCATATCTCTCTTCATCCCGAATGTCGTCCTCTGCCTTTTTACGTTCTGCACAAGGTACAGGACATGGCGCGTCATTATGGGAAGAGTTCAGAGCAGAGCAGTCACCCATTTGAGGTAATTATTAACTTGGCTTGAGTAGTCCATGACCAAGACGCTTGACTATTAAGCTTACATCCCATGGAGATAGAGAGAATTCTAAAAAAGTGTTCTAAACAACTCCACTTGATTCTTTATCCTCTTTTAAATTAGCCGTAGACATTTATCATATGAGCTATTAAAAAAAAAGCTTTAAATGTTGTGCATGGGTAGCTGAAAGCCTTACATTATTGCTAAATGAAATTAATCAGAGGTATAGAATGGAATTCACTAATTTTAATGTCAAGTGCATTGTATGTAATTTGTACAGTTTCTTAACGGAAAGATATGGGAGAAAATAACTGCAAAGCTGTATTTATTTTTTAAAAGTTGCAGTAATTCACTCTGTGGCCAGGCTGCAAGGATTTTCTGTAGAGTCATCATCTGGAACACTTTGGGAAGGCAGGTGCCTGCAGCTGCCATATTCATCTTCCATTTTCTATGGATCCGGCTCTTCAGGGAGGTGTTTCACCCTCCTGGGACTTGAATGACATGGCCATGCCTGCTCCTTTGGCCTGTCCCCTCCACTCTGTACTCGCCCCTGGGGTCCTCAAGCCCTGCCTTCCTGACCACCCCTAGAGAATGCTGAGCACTTTCCCACATCAGACTTTTGTGCCTTTGTGCCTGGTGACCCGTCCGCCTGCAGTGTCTGCTCCGCTCCCTTCACTGCCGGCACATGTCCATCCTTTATTCAGTAGCTCACACGTGACCTCTGCAGGTTTACCTACTCCTGATGGCAGCTTCCCCAGGTGCTCTGCCCGAGCCCAGAGCTGAACCCCTTCCTGGCACCGGTGGCTCATTTTTTGCCTATTTTGGGGCTTTCCCCACCTTGAATTCTTGAACACATCTATAATTGTTTTATGAAAAGTTTTTGTTTGCTAACTCTATCACCTCTCTAATTTATGGGTCTGTTTCATTAACTGATTTTTCTCTTGATTATGGGTTATATTTCCCTGCATCTTTGCATGTCTCATAATTTTTTTAAGTTAAATTTGAATATTTTGAGAGTTATGTTATTGACCGTCTGGATTTTGTCTCCTTTTTCAGAAGAGGATTGACTTTTGCCTTGGCAGGCAATTAAGTTACTTCCACCTCGATCCTATGGAGGCTTTCTTTAAATTCATTAGGGCAGGTGTAGACCAGCCTGTTCTTGGCCTTGGATAACCTTCCTCTTCTTTAAGTGTGGACCTTCCGGTGTTTCAGCTGAACACTTCGGGTGTTCAATGAAGCGCCTTCATTCTGGCTGCACAGAATTCAAACGCTGCGTGCTTTGTGTGAGCCTGGGAGAGCTTCAGCTCAGCTCCTGGACCCCAGCTGAGCTGGGCTGGCAGGTCACTCCTGCGAGCCCAGCTTGTCTTCTCTTAGGCAGTCTGTGGACTCCTCTTCCCCTTTGTAACTCCCTCCTCCTTGAGAATCCGCCCTGGAAATTTTAGCCCCCTCAGCCTCTCTAAATTCCCATTTCTGTCTCTTCATCTTAGCCAGGACACTTTGCTCTGGGCTGATTCCCTCTCCCTATGCAGCCTTCTGAAAACTTCCTGCAGGCGGAAAACCAGGGCCTCTGCAGGGTTTCTCTCATTGTCCTCTCTCACTCCCTGGGTTGCAGTCCTGTCCTGCCTGTTGTCCAATGTCTGAAAACATGCTTGTCCACTCTGTCCAATTTGCTGGTTGTTTACCCCAGGAGGGCAAGTCCAGTTCCAGGTACTTCACAATGGCCAGAAACGCAAGTCCTGGGCTGGAATGTTCTTGTTATTAGCCTTGTTTCCAGGAAGGGAGGTGAGGTTAGATCCCGACGAGTACAAGCGTTGTCTCGGGAGGCACCTGCCTCATTTGTGGTCTCTGAATAATCTTAGACTATCTTCTAAAACATGGGATTGAGTCACTCTTTCAGTCCCGTGGGGAGGGCAGTGGACTCCAAGGGCTCAGTGTTGTCAGTTGCACCTACCTGCAGGGCCCTGTTCTGGTCGCAGGCCCCACTCTTTCCTGAGCAGCGGCCCTGACTTGCCCAAGGAGACCAGTCACAGCTGCGAATGCACGTTCTCTGAATCTTGATCCTCTTCCTGGCAGGTCCTGAGCTGGTTCTTTGTCAGTCTGCCCTCCAGCTACAGTGATTGTAGTTTCCTTCAGTGCTGCCCTCTGCTTTCACTTTTCAGTCGTAAACTGGTGATTGATCACCCTGGATTCTCACTTCACCTTTTGAGTGAATCAGAGGTTCTCAGCAGCAGGCACACAATTCCAAGTCCTCATAGCCCTTGAGGTTGTCATGAACTCACACTAGCCAGGGTGTCCCCTCCAGCTTGAGCACTGTTCTGATCACCACTACTCAAGGTCTCAACAACAGCACTCAATGACAGCACACCAGGAAGCATCCGTGTCCCCACCAGCATCAGTAGTACATTCCTGACGGTCATCCATTTGAGGGAGGACCCAACCCTAAAATCCCATTTCAGAGCCTCATTTCTAGCAAAACTCCTGGAACAATGTAAATAGGGTCCTACAGAGGATTCTCTGAGCTGGAAAGCTGCCTCCACAGGGCTGCCCGAGGAGTGGGCGAGGGGCACAGCGTGAGTGCAGCGGGGTTCCAAGAATGCTGCCCACTGGGTGAGAAGCAGGGCTGCTCTCATGGTGGCTTTAGGCCCCAAAGAATCCCCTTTGTGCATGCCTTCCACAAGAGAGTGGGACAACCGCCCTTGGCCTGGCTCCCCAAAACCCCAACCCTGATAGCTCAGGATCCTCAGTTCCCATAACATTGTCTCACATGGACTCTGGTCCCTGACATGCTGTCATGTGAACCTGGCTCCTGACATTGAATCACATGGACATTGATTCCTGATATTGGGTCATGTGAACCTGGCTCCTGACATTGCCTCGCATGGTCCCTACTTCCTGGGGTTGGCATTTCAGTAGCAATCACAGTCTGTGCCTGGATCATGTGTATAAGGTGGGAGATTTAAGGCCTTTTCTGAATAATGGCATCAGAAATGAAACAGCAGAGTGGGCAGGAAAGGATCGGGGGTGGGAGCACAGCAGGACCATCACTGCGCCTGTCACCACACCACTGCACAGTGGGTGAAGCCAAGATCAGAGAATGCATAAGACTTGTCACATCTTTTATTCTCCGACATCCTCCCATTTCCCACTAAATTGGGGGGGGAATAGAAGAGATGTAGGAAGGGCAGTCTGTGAAGGTCTCAAGAGGCAGTGGGGGGCACATGGGGTCTCGTCTGGCTTGCTTGAGAGTGTCTCCTCTGATCCCACGGCAGGCTTCCGGCAGCAGCCAGCACTATCACTCCAGAGCATGGACTTTCCACGGGGCGCCCTGAAGGGGGGAGGTGTCGAAGGCTGACGACTCTCACCTCGTTGTACAGACATGTCAAGGCTGGACTTGCTTTGTAGGGGTTAGAGCAGCTGAGTCTGGGCAGCTGCCCAAGTTTTGTCCAGAACATCGGGTCCAAGCTGTTTTCCAGATCCCTCTGCCATCACTACTTAATGTGCCCATCACTCAAGTTTAGGAGACCTTGTTTTCTCAGATTATAGCTGGAACCAGCAGCTTTAAGAGCTGAAACACCGTGAACCAGGCTGCTATTGAACAAAATGAAGGACACGGGGGCATCTCTGTGGCTGCTGTGTAGAAAAGCTGGCCCCGGACCGGGCCCCAGTGAGTGAGACGCCCGGAATTCTTATTCACACACACGCCACCCAGTGGACCCTGCGGTGCTTTAAAAACCAGCTGAGTCTCTCATAGCGCCCAGATTGTGGGTGCCTGAACCTTAGTGCCCAGTGAAACTCCAGAGGATCTGCAGGCTCCGGCCTCTCCCTGTCCCAGTAGGGTGAGCGGTTAAGCGGTGCCGCGTGTGCTACGTGCTTGTCTTACTCAGTTCCACAACAGACGGACACTGCCACTGAGTGCATATCTCAGCCGAAGGAGGTTAGACTCGGGGACAGCGAGTCCCACCTGGCTGGTAGTGACAGGACGGCAAGTGAGAAGGAGGACAGGCATCTCCAGCCCAGCCGTTGTGTCCCTTACTTACGCTGCTGTCATCATGAAGGCAGAAAGCACTCCCCCGCCTCTTGCCACCAGCATGCACTCACCTTCACTGGTAGGAGCTGGACCTGCCGGGGTGCCCGACATTCGTCACACTCGCTGGGTGATAGGGACAGGCAGAGCTTCTAGCTGGTTCTCTCTTCTGGTGGGCAAAGGGCGAAGGGGTTTGGCAGCAGTCAGATGGCGGGGTGGGGGCAGGAAGGGGGCACGTTTATTCCTACAACACAGCAAACTTTTTCCTTTTCTGAATATAGGACATTTTCTTGCAAGAAAAGTCCAGGTCTTTAAGACCTACAGGCCCGCATTCAAGTCTTAGCTCAGCATTTCATCCATGAAGCTTTGAGCCTTGAGGTTTATTTAGAAACTAGGAACAATAATGTCCCCATCGCAGGTCACCATCCACAGGCAGCAGGGCAGGACTGGACTGTAGTAAAACTTCCAAAGGCATCTTCTCCCCTCCACCTCAACAGGAGGAGCCTCCTGCAAAGGTCGCGTAGCTGGATCTACCCCCAGCTACGGCTAGATTTTCTGACATTTATCGGAACTGTAAATGAATGACGGATATCAGTAAGAAAACACTGAGTGAGCCAGACACATGTTTCTCTGAAGGGCTAAGCACGGCAGCCGGCAGGGGGGCATTTCCTCCAACACGTAAGGTACGCCACACGGAGAAGTTCTGTTTGTCGTGTCTGGGCACCAAGGCTGTCTCAGCTTGGTGGTTGTAATCATTTTCAAGACCTGGAAATTAGACCGTAGCTGTTAATTAACATCTGAAATGAAAAAACATTTGTTTGTTCACCATGTAATGCTGGCTATTATTGAGCAATTTTCTCACCAGAACTCCATTATTGTTTTTTCACACACTAGTAATTCTTCCATTTGTTTCCTTTCTCTAGAATCTGACCATGATAAGTCTCCACAATGAATGAAGGGGTGACGGTGATGATGTAGGTGCTGCAGCAGATGACGACAGCCTGCAGTCGTGGTCCAGCGCCAGCCCCTCCCCTCCCCTGGCTCTGGGTTCGGCCACGCAAGCCCACCCGGCCCTCAGGTGAGGGGCACACAGCCTGTGGCTGCCGTGTGAAGCCAGAGAATCGAGGCATACATTGAGGTGTCGCCACTGTCAGCATGGCAGGTGGGGGAAGGACCAGGGCTGTGGACAAACAGAGCACCCGCGGTGACGGGGACTTCCTCCTGCACAGACACGGGCCACTCCCAGAGAGACAGCCAGAGCCTCAGCTCTTTACACATGGCTCAGGTCCATGTCACACCACACACCAGGTTGTGATGA
Source organism: Cynocephalus volans (assembly GCF_027409185.1). NCBI lineage: Eukaryota > Metazoa > Chordata > Mammalia > Dermoptera > Cynocephalidae > Cynocephalus > Cynocephalus volans. The sequence continues at coordinate 160,234,667 of NC_084466.1, forward strand.
CACTTTCGACCTCAAGTTCCTGCTTCTCTAACTACCACTTTCTCCATACAAGGCAGCGAGAGAGAACTGCCCACGCTGTGATCTTAAGTCATCAGAATATAGAACAGCATTTAGACGTCAATTCCACTGTATTTGTCTTAAAAATGGCATCCCCATCATCCAGAGATGGCTGCAAAATCTGGGCTTCAGCCAGAGAAACCCAGGAAAGGATCACAAAGGGTAAACACAGCCCCATCCCAGCCGGTGACCACAGTCACTAAGGCAGAGAAGCGCCTCCCCCCCACCTCCTGCCTCCGCTCTGTTTCCGGCAGAATCACCTGGAAGGCTGGGATGTGGAACTCACCTAATCCAGCACACACTTGAGACCAGAGGAGGGACACTGGCCACAGACTCAGTTCATTTGACCTCAGGATTTCTCCAACCTGTGTTAGTTGTTAACATTCATACGCTGAGGGAATTCACACATAAGGAATCTGGATTTGCGGTTTGGTTTGGTTTGGATTTTTTTCTTACATAGCGGTCCCAATCCCGGGGCCCGTTATCTGGGCACTGGGTTTCATGTCCCCTGGCATAACCCTACCTTCTCCCTCCACCAACAGGGATCCAGAGCACAGAGAGGTTGCCTCAGGCTCCTGACGCTGCCCCAGGCCCAGGCCTGCAGGCTCCTTCCGAGTCGTGGCTCCGGCCACACTGGGGTTCTTCTGCAATGTTCAGAGTGTCCCTCCGGTTCCAGGGAAGTGAAGCTCCAGTGGACACCTGCGCAGCAGCCTCCAGTGGACACCACACACCCCAGAGCAACTAGTAGGACCAGGGAGAGGGACCCAGGGAGGACCACAAATGCATGCCCGGGCGAGCTCGGTGCAGAGCAGCTCACCGGGAAGGGGTCTCTTTGCTTCCTGATGTGTGTAATTGTTCTCTTCAAAATTTATATGATTTTTTAACCCCACAGAATTGGGCCACTAAAATCCAAAGTCTGGGATTACAGGGGCCCTAGAGTCTGACTTGAGCAGGACATTTGTAATTTTGAAATTTAAGTTTGGAGGAAATAATTATCAATTGTCTGTGTTGAGTGGCGAGGTCATTTGTGATTTCAAGATTGTGTTGTGAGAATTCCCTCAGCTTGGTGACAACCCAGCCCCTTAGCCAGGTCCAAAGACTATTCATTTGGAAAAGGAATGGAGCAGCTGAGACGTCTAGAGCAGGTGCAGGTCAGAGTCCTGGATGGACATTGCAGGGCACACGGTGGGAGGGCGCTTGACACCGCATGTGTGTGCAGAGGCACAGCACCTGGCCTCGTCCTGTGGGTGTGACTCAGCTTCCACCACTCAGTGTGCGTGGCCAGACATGGAAGGACAATGCCCCGGCACACTCGCTGCTGCTCCGCTCTCTGCCCAGCAAGCCAGGTCGTGGGAAGCGCTCTGTTTCCCGGTGGCAACAGCAGCGGTGGCCAGCACCACAGCACCAGATCACCAGCTCCTCGGCCAGTGAGGCGGCAGCGGGCGCCTGCCCATGGGGGCAGGGAGGTGGGCTCTTAGGAGGCCCTGTCCACGTCTTCAGAGGCCTGCTTGATTGTCCAAATGAGTAAACTCAGTTAAACCCTATCTGAAAAAAAGAGTGCTAAGCAAGGGAGAATTGGCCCGATTTCCGTCCCAGTGTGCACCAAAGCCAAACGTGCAGAAAACAAGCAAAATGACCCAGGTGCAGCAGTTTCTCTTTTCCATGTGTTACTTCTTACGCCACTGTCTCTACCTCTTTCCCAAAGAATGTCTCACTTTACCCTGCAATTTCAGCCGATCTAAGGAAACATTGGCTCTGTTGAAACCTGTCTTAGTTCAACAGATTTTTCCTATTTTCTCTCATTTCACATAATTTTTTAAAGTTAAGGAATGTATATTTTTGTCCACAAAAAGAAAAGTGCTAGAAGTACTGAAAGCAGCTGGGGAATGTCTGATCAGCAGACTTTGGGACCTGGCGGCAGAATCGCAGACGCTGGGGCTCCTCCTCTGAAAGCGTCCTTCTTTGTGTGCACCTGCCCAGGACACTCACCACTTCTTGCCTGCAGTGACAGCACATGGGTCTCACCTGCCCAAGCCCCCATCTCCCTCATGGTGGGTTCCTGCCTGTGTCACCTTCAAGGCTTCCCACAATAGCCCATATACTGTCCTGGCCATGGGATGAATCCAACACGTATCAGCTGAATAAAACAAGAGCTGGAAAAACTGCTAAAGTAACCATGAAATCATCATGCAGTTATATTTTCAATTCCAAATAAAATCATAGGTAGGTATAAAGACCACTGAACTGGAGATAAAGTCTTATAGCAGAGGGACAGTCCTGAGGGAGGTACGCATGGATAGTTATGTCACACCCCACAAACTCACACACAGGCACACACACACAAAGACACACACAGAGGGACATGCACACAGAAACACACACAGGGGCATGCAGACACCCACACATACAGACACATACACAAAGACACAAACACACACACAGGGACATGCAGACACCCACACATACAGACACCTACATAAAGACACAAACACACACACACAAAGATACATACACACACATGGGGACATACAGGAAAACACACGGACACACAGAGGGCAAACACAGACATACACAAAGACACATGCACACAGGGGAGACACACAGAAACATATAGAAAGACAGATACAGACACACACAGCTTTGTACACAACACACACAAAGTCACACACAGAGACACAAAAGACAGATATAGACACACACAAAAACACACATAGACAGATACAAAGATACATACACAGACACACACACAGACACCAGCATAGAGACACACACATCTATGCACACACAGACAAACACATTCACATTTTGACAAAATTGAGATCATATTCTGTATACAGCCTGGGTGTTTTTTATTTTTTATTATTAAATTATGACCATTAGATGCCTGTACAACAGGCATATGGGATAAAACTATTCCTCTAAGCTATCAGACATCTCTGTCAATTTTTAACATTTTCAAGTGTTTCTATAACAGTCTGTTACAGAATAGAGATGATTTGGAATTCTGCTTTTTATTTGACGCTATATCACAAGAATTTTCAAATATATTTTAAAATGTCCTTTTCATCCTAAAGAAACTACATTTTAATTGTAGAACTAGCATGTACACTAAATAATGACATGTAGGTCATGTCAAGCAGGTTTACTGAGCAGACCAAGCTTAGGGAAATAGAAACATAAAACTTTTTTTTTTTTTCCTGAATCCCTGTCTTTAATCACATTCAGTAAAATCTGTCCACCCATTCAATTTATATATACATACACAGACACACACATACAGACACCGTATGTGGGGGATACAGCATAGAGCACTGAGAAAACAAGTAAATAAATATGATCCTGGTGGCACCGAGGAAAACGTGAGCAGAGAAGGAAGCAGGGTGGTGTCTGAGGGTCACCTGCCTGCTCAGGGTGTCAGCAGCCGACTCAGGGGGGACGGCTGAGCCTCTTTGCTTTTTTGCTGTAGTTCTTTCATTAGTCATCCACCTTTCCTGATAAATATACCGAACACCTTTTATTTCTAGTATGAATAAAATTTCAATACATTTGAAACATTTTCAATACATTTGTCAAACTCCTGTAACAGGCTTTTAGGCAATTTATTGATTGTGTATATTTTTTTCTTCCGTCCAATGACCAAGCTCTCTTATTAGTCCAACGGATTCTTACTTGATTCACTTGGGCTTGTGAACAGACCATCCTATAACATGTGGCGACATTTTTCTCTCCTAATAATTAGGGTGCTTCATTTCTCATGTTCTGATTATTACTTAGAACATGACTAATAACAGCAATAACTGCACTGAGAGGGGACCACTCTTGTCTTGCTCCAGACTTTCTGTGAGGTTCTACTATGGCTGCTGATGTTTGTGGGTAAGTTTGAAAGACACTTTTTATCATGTTAAAAAAATTCTTTCTGGTTGAGAATAGAATGAATCTTTAAAAACCATAAATGTCAAATTCCATGAAGTTCCCTTTCAGCTTTTGTTGAGATTATTGGATAGTGCTTCCCCATTAACTCCAAAAACCATCTGATGGCATTTTATATGCTAAAATTCTTCCTAATATTGAACCAACTTTACAGTCACTGAAAAATCCTCGTGTTGTGTGCCACTGATTCATGATACAGTACAATTAATCCAAATCGCTAGTATAGTACGCAGCATATTTTATTTACCGCATAATGAAGATTGACCTTTAGTTTCTTTTTCTGTATATATTTGTCAAGTTTAAATTTTATGAAAATATACATTTATCATAAGGTAAAAGTTGATAAAATTGAGACATATCCCAAATAAAGATGTCATTCATTATTTATGTAAAAAAAAATTATTTATGAAATGCTTGATATAGTTTAGATATGTCACCATCCCCCCCAAAGCCTATGGTGAAATGTGATCCCCAGCTTGGCAGTGCTGGGGGTTGTCGGGGTCATGGGGGTTGTCAGGGTCATCCTCATGAATAGATTAAGGCCCTGCCCGGGGAGTGGGTGCTGAGTGAGCTCTTCAGGAATGGAGTAGTTCCCAGGAGAGCAGGTTGTTAACAGGAGCCTGGCCCCTGCTCCCACGCTCACTTCCTCTCGCCACGTGATCCTGCACCACTGTCCTGCCGCTTGTCGCCAGGAGTAGAAGCAGCCTGAGGCCCATGCCAGACACAGCTGCCCCAGAATCCTCAGCCACCTAGAGCTCTGTTCTTTATCAATTACCCAGTCTCAGGCATTCTGCTAGAGCAACGCGAAAACAAGGCAATATGATGCCATACACAAATGAACCTTCAGGAGTGCTTCTCTAGTTATCAAAGTTTTGCCAGATGAAACTGGCAATGAGCCATTGTATTAAATACACACGCATGCACACGAACACACACTCACACAGAATTCCATATCTATGGATGACTTCATGCATTTCTTATCTCACCAGACCTTCATTAAGTGACAACTGTGAACCGCACATGTGTTCAGTGCTGGAACATGTACAGTAAGTTCTTTGTTTTCGCTGTAATGTGTGGAAACAACGTCAAAACTAGAGTGGAATAAAGTGGGTCAGATGGCATAATTGGTTAATTCAACCAACATTTATTAGGTGTCTATTCGAGGTCAGGCATGAGTGAGTACTAGGAAAAAGTACAAAAATAGGAAAAAATAACACAAGAAAATGTAAATGAAAAGATTGATGCAGGTGCTGCACACCTTCATATTCATGTAGGTATGCAGGTGCACTTCAGGAAGTCATGGAAGGATTTATATTATCTCAATTCTATTTGTCCATGATCTTTTTGAAGTACCCTGTATACATATGTACTGTATACACAAGGGTGCTTCAAAAACGTCATGGAAAAATGGAATTAATAGATAATACAAGTCTTTCCATGAACTTTTGCAGATTCCTTGCATACACACATGGAACGTCTCACCCTTTCCTCGTTCTGTGGAGTCCATAACCCACTGAGATGTGCAGCAGATAAACTTACAATCAGATTTCCTGAGCATGGAGAGGTTGCTGCAGGCAGAGCTCTGAGGAATGGAGACCACACCGGGACCAGACGATGGTGGTGGAGGGAGGCAGGCTGAGCCTCACCTGCGGGGCTGCAGTGGGAAGGCCAGGCATTTGCAGTCGGGGCGCTCAGCTTGTGGCAGTCAGGAGGGAGGGGCGTCTCCGGCCGTGGCCAGCAGGGCTGACTGGCCTCCTCCCCATGGCAGGCCTCGGGAGGATGCGAGAGACTGTGAAGGAGACGTGCACTTACAGATGGTCTAGTTTTAATTCGATTCTTGAGAATAACAGAGAGGTGACCTATCTGATGGAGCATTTTGCACGGTTTGCCACCTGAAATGGGATCAGCCAAAACAATCACATGGAATGTGACTATAGCACTAACAAAAAGAAACACTGTGAGGGTGTCACTGAGACAGCCGGGCTTGTCGGGAGGGCAGCACATGTCCGCTCTGCAGTCTGCAGCGTGGATGGAAGCTCCCGCTGTGCCGTCCAACTGCATCGTGGGATACAGGTTATGACCCTCTTGTAGCCCGACTGACTTCTTGGAATGCAAAGGAGACGTCAAGGCTGTGCGTAATTTACACCATCTTCAAATGAAGGGCCCTTGTTTAGGCTTCAGAATTTTGTAGCTGGGCACAATGCTACTCCTTAGAGAAGGAGTAACCGTAGAATTTCATCACCATTCCTCTGCCACTTCACCTGGTCAACTTGTGCAGTGGTTCGTCACCTCGACCTCTCACAGCACCCACCTCGCCCCCTCCCGCAAGCGGGCACCTTCTGCAGCTGACACAATGACACGAGGCCACTCGAGCCAGTGGCCACTGCTGGGCTGCTGGGCTGCTGAGCTCTAAGAGAGAGGCAATTTATGGCTGCGGCTGCAGCACTGCATGAGAACCAGCTCGGTAGGAGCGGGGCTCTGTAAATGCCTCTGGCTTCCCGCTGTAGCCTGCATAATTCCCGTGTTGTAAGTATGCTTTGAAACTAGAAAATCATTAACCATACACAGAGTTAAATGCCCTTCAATGGCTAGAATTTTTTTCTTTTAATGTTTGTTAATGAACAGATTTGGAAACTGTGGCATTTAGTATGCTGAACCTTTTTTCTTATCAAATCCCAGTTTACAGATGGTTTTAATCAAATACAGAATCCAGGTAACCCAGAGGAAAAAACAAATTATTCTATGGGTTTCAGCTGCAGGAGAATCTTCTCTGGTGGGCATCCTGCCCCTCCTACTTCAAAAGTTCTCGTAAGGACTGCAGTGACTCCAGTGCAAGGAATCGGCGCATTCGATGCATTCGCCCGAGGCGCATGGACATTTCCTCTGCATCAGGCACTGTTCCGTGCAAGGGACACAGCATGGAATAAGACTGTGTCATCGCAGAGCTCACTCCCTTCAGAGGAAGACCATGAACAAATAATTCATTTCCGATTGGTCAAGCAGGAAGCAGACAGGGAGCCCCAGGGCAAGACTGTCAGGGAGCCCCTGAGCAGACTTAACCAGTATGGCAGGAAAGGCCTTCCTTGTGGTAGGGACACTAAAGCTCAGCCCTGAGGTATATGACCTCCCATGAAAAGACTAAAGTAAAAAGTGCCCCAGGCAGGGGGACAGAAAGGGCAAAAGCCTGGGGGTAGGAAAGGGCTTGGGAATCTCTAGGACATGGGCACACATGGTTAGGGATCTCCTAGGAGAGGCCTGGGCTCGAGCAGAACGTGCAGGAGGTCAGCATCTAGAAGTACTAATGCTGCTGCATGGCCAGCTGAGATCCTCCACCAGAGAATGCACATGGAGGACAGAAAAGTCTCCAAGACCAAGGACTAAGTATACTTAGAGGTAGTCTGGAGAGGGAGGGACCCATGGAAGAAAATGCTCCATCCACGGGGCTGAAGCCAGAGAGGTGTCGTGGATCTGAGAAATCTGCTCCTGGAAGGGCAGGAGGGTCATCTGCATGGGAAGGAGGCAGACATGCGTGACCACTTGGCCTGGCAGCAGGGAGGATGTGGTGATGTCCTAAGAGCTGTTTCCGGGCACTGCGGAGCCATAAAGTGCAAAACAGGGCAGGGTGTGTGCTTGTCACCCTCAGGACTGGAGACGGTGAGGCCTGCTCAGGACCCGACCTTGACCAGAGAGAAGTGTTTTCCTGGTTTCATCTCACTTCTAAAGTGGGGAGATGTTACTTGAAAAGCTCTGCCATTGTTCAGATAAATACATACTAAAATAAGATAAAGACCTAAAGGTGCTCTGAGAAGGGAAAAGGTTTCTGTCATTAGATGACGTTATCAAACCAAGCATTTGCATGTGAACTTCTATATTGAGTACACAGCTTAATTAAGGTTGTTGATTATCAGAAATTATCCAATCTAATTTAAAAATAAAGCAAAAGTTTTAAAAGCATACACGTATTACTCCAGAAAAGGTTACACACAAGGGATACAACGCTTCGGGCTTAGATGAGCTGGCTCAGCTTATCCCCGGTCCTGAGGACCACTGCTCACTGGGAAATGTGACCATCAGCTAGTGGAATTTGCGCCCCTGCTAAGGAGGAGGTGGGGGTCCCTGCCAGGGTGGCTCACGGCCCCTGAGGATGCACACAGCTTCTGTTTCCACTGGGTCCACCCACCCTGTAAAGAAGTTCTAGAAACTTCAGCACTGACAGAGATTGTAACAAGAGGAGATTGTAACGAGAGGTGGGGATTAGTTAGTGGGGATGATGGGCACACAGACAGGTGTGGGACATAATTAGGCAGAACAACTCCAACAGGGGACAAAGGGAGACGAGAGAGGGGGCAGCCAGGTTAGTGTGGGTATTTGTTGGAATCAGGAAGCTGAGGAATAGACACCGGGGGCTGTGTGGCCAGGGCTTGGGCTTGTCTAACACCCTGATCATCTCTCCTCCCTGCACCAGCACAGATGCTCAACAGATGTTTGCCGAGGGAACAGGGAAGGTCACGCTTCTGAAATAAGAGAAATCCCGCGTCACACACAGCCTTACCTACAAGTCTCCAAGTTTTTTACAACTATGAAATGTGAAACTCCCAGTTTTGGGTGCTTAGCATGCACCAGGCTGTGTGCCGAGCTATGCCATCCATTAGTGGGAAGAGTGGTTAGCACCCCCATTCCACATTTGGGGAAACTGAGGCCCAGAGAGGCTGAGTCTTCCTGGTCACTGCCTGGAGTGTTGCAGAGATAAGTGAAGTGTTTGTACAACTGAGTCAGGTTTGGTTAATTTCACACAATGACGGGGAAGCGTGAGGTCTATTTTCAACGTAGAAAGGTGAGCACTGCCACAAACTTCCTCATTGCGTGAGAAAATCCAAGGAGACAGATGTGCACCATTCTGTCCCAACCCAAACACCTGGGAGCAAGATACAAAAAAACAGCCGAGGCTCTGTGGGGCAGACCCACCTTGGCTGGTGGGCCATACCCCGGTTTCCAGACGATGGAACTCTGCCCCCAAGGCCGTGGGCTTGCTCTGCTGGGGGTAATAGCCTCTTCCCTGGACCCCAAGCAATCACATCATGTAGCCATCACTGTATCTGATAACCCAAAGCCCTGAGAGCAGGGCTCTGGGCTTGCTAAGCTGGGCCTCTCCCCGAACCCTACAGCCTCTCCTGAGCCTCCTCCAAGTGATCTCCAACCAGGTCCACCCGGGCCACCCACAGCACCCATGTCTCAAACCATCTGGACAGCTGGTGTCTAGCTCCCCATGGGAGTGGGTGCCAGCCTTTCTTTGAGAAGGAGCATTTTCAGGAACCCTGAGCTACCTGAACACATGCACATGTGTCCATAGTGTGCTGGTACCCTTAGTCTCCTTCCCACCTGCCTCCCTCTTAGAGGAAGGGCTCTGAGGCCGTGAGTCACTGGCCACGCATGGATGGAAACCCATGGGGCCAACAGCGGCCCTCATGCCCAGTGGGGACTTGTGAGAGCTCCGAATGGTGCTGAATGGGGAAAGGAAAAAACTCTTACATGTGGGGAATTGAGTGTAGGCAGATTTGGCCCAATAAGTCTTCAATTTAGGTCAGGGGCAGTTGTACGAATGTGAAAATGGCATGAAATAACAGTTTAAAGGTCACAGTAAAGAGAATGCGTGTATACGTGTGTGCGTGTGTGAGTATACATATCCTTAAGGAAGAGAGGGCCTGGGATTGCTGCATGAATGGTACCTGCGTGAAGACGATACAGTGATTCTGTCAGCAGCTTCATTACGGATATGCAGCTTTAAGTAAGAATCTCAACCACCATACAATGTTTCATTTTGAACTGTCTGACCTTAGTTTTTAATTGAATATGTACTACAGGAATTTCAAGAAGATTGCTAAAAGCAGATTCTCTAGCACGAAAAGAGAAAGCAGCAGGCTTATTAGAAGATCTTGAAGATGCAGTGCTTGAAGGTTAATGATTAGAGACCACGAGGGTTGGTGTGCGTGTTGGTCACAGCAACCCAGGTCTGGAGGCGCCATTTAGGTGCCACGATCACCAGGACTGGCTGCAGCCCCACAGGCCCTGGACAGACACACGTCCTGAGCACGACCCAGCAACCAGGCGGTCAGCAAGATAAAAAGAAAATCAGCCAGCTGTTCCTTTTTCCAAGGACACAGCTATAAAGAGTGTGGCAAGGGATTCTATTTTTGAGAGTCTAAGATTTCTCTTTAAATACATGTTTTTTAAGTGTCTTCAGTTTATCTCTTGCACAAGGTAAAAAATGACTGTACGCTAAAACTGGGAATTGGACTAAATATATTGGCTTAAATAGCTAGTGTTGTTCTTTTGCTATTGTCTCTATTTTTTTAGACTCTTTACTTGGAGAAACAGTGCAGGAACTACTTGGGCGAGAATAGTATTTATTAGAGGAACTCGTGTGCTCCGTGGCATGGCACATAACAGATCTCAGGTCTTGTGTTCCAGGCGAAGAACCACTACTCTGGGCACTAGCGGACTCCCTGGAACCCTGGCCGGGCTGGAAAGGCACCCACCGAGCCTGCTTTCCACTCTCCAGTTTTCTTCATTTTGCAAAGTGTGCGTGGGCCAGGGGAAATAGCTCTGAAGCTCGCCCTTCCTGGGAGAAGATTTATAAAGGGCAAGGGCTCCACTAAACCCAGCACGCATGGTCCAAACACATCCTGGCACTACCCCAGCAGAAGATCCCTCAGTGTTCTGATTTGAACCTGCAGCCCTAGAGCGGTGGGCTCAGGCCAGAGGCAGCTGACCTTGTGCTTTGAGCCCTGCAGAGCAGCTCTGGGAGCTGCTGAGTAACTGTCTTCGTCAGCAATGACAACAGCTTATTAGTTTTGGATTTCTTCCAGAAATTCTGTTTCCTGAAAAGGCCATGCATCTGCTAGCAAGGAAACAGAGCATGGATGAAAACCTTTATTTTAAAAATCAAAACCCAACCGGAGGGCTCTGCTGAACCCCTGGAGGTCCAGCAGCTCCTTTGAGGGCAAGGATGGAGCCTGCCGGGACCCGTAAAAGGAGGCTGATGAGAAACTGGCTTATGAATTAAAGAAGGGAACCACTTCCCAAGCCTGCCAGAGGAATGCTAACATGTCTCCAGAATCTGGGCAGCCTTTATAGCAAAGCCACGGTCATTAATGACTCTAATGATTTCTTCCTCCTCTGCCGTTCAAGATCCTTCTACTTTTAGGGAACTATTGGTGCATGCTTATTAGAGAGAGAACTCTTTGAAATCCGTCCAACTCTGCTCTACGTCTGAGCCATTTATGATAGAAGACTGATTAATGTTTGAGGCAATCCAGTAAAAAGAGTGCTGGCTGAAATGCCTACCCAACTTTCCACTTTCAAGGCTCAGCATCAGACCAAGTGTGCTCATCCTGCGTGTAGATGAGGGCAAAGAGCCGCTCTGGCGGGCTGGAGGAAGGTGCACTATCTGTCAGACGACACACTAAGGTCACGCAGGAGACCTCGGCGATGCCAGTCACCCTCAGGTGTGCCCCCAGTATTGCATTTATTTCCATTGTGAAGAGAAATTTTGCAGAATGCTAAAATCGTTATACTTTTTAAGTTGTGGTATTACAGGTATATTCTTCAAAACCTGGGCTAGAATGGAGATAAATTCAGAAATTTCTCAGAGGAAATTTCATAGCAAGAGGGTCTCGTCTCACCCACACCACCCACGCCACACCACCCCTTTCTCTGTGCATCCTGGGCCCCAACACCCCACATCCTGGCCCTGCCCCCTTTTACCTGCCCTCCCCTAATTGGTATGTGTCAATCACATGGAAAATGGGAAAATAGAAAATTTTCAGGACCGCCAACTGAGCGGGCCTGAGACTGCTCCCCTGCACAGCAACATGAGAGCCAGCAGCAGGTACAGAGAGCAGGACGTGAGGACCTGCCCTCCACAAAAGAAAGTCGGAATCCTATGAAGCCCTGGCATTCGTGGCTAGTGTGCAGGATCACAAGAGAAATATGCATCATAAAACTTCAAACATTCATGCACAATGAACGAAGAACCTCTGTATGTATTGCAACATTTTTGTATTTGAAATGCAAATGTTTGGTTCTAAAAGACGAGAATGCAAAATTGTTCAATAAATCAAAGTTGATAGTTTACAATGAAAATACAAGAGATAGTGAAATCTCTGCATCTGCCCCGCTGGGCCTGTCCTGGCCTCGCCCCAGCTGGATGTGAGCAGCTGCCTCCCTTCCTCACCCGAAGGCCCCTCCTCTGCTCACCATTGGTGCTGCCCTGGCTTTCTGTGGGGTGAGGTGCCAAGTGAGCCTGCACGGACCCCTAAGCCCGTGGATGGCTCAGTGAGGAAGAGCGAGCTTTGGACTGACTCTACCCTCTGACTCTGTGACTTTGGACAAGTCACTTTGCCTCCCGAGTCTGTTTCCTCTAGGAGGAACACGGCCTTGGTCATTGCCCAGCTGACAACCCTCTGCATCTCCCTCATCCCGCACACAGAAGGAGCTGGTCCGGCTGGCAGGGCGTGGCCTCCGCCGAGGGGCTCAGAGTTCCTGTGGGGCTGGTGAAAGCCTGGCCTGAGTCCCGCTGCTTCACCGACACGTGCCAGAGGCCCTGGAGTAGAGACATCCGTTCAGCACGAGTAAGCCACATTTATGGTGAATCTGTTCCAAGGCACAAATTTGAATCCTGCTCAACAGGGAGAATGGAGCAAAAGCCAGAGGTCGCCAGGCAAGGCCCATGGCCTGCACCAGCCACCCCCGCTGGGATTTTCCCCAGGAACCCAGCTGCCGGGCAAGGGGGACAGGTCAAACTGTCGTCTGCTGGTGTTGGGACACTCCTGCCACAAGGGATGGAGGACAACCAGGTGAGCCATGTGGGACTCAGGCTGCCTTTTGCCCAAGCACAAGTGTGCTGCCAGGCAGGGTTGCACGGTGATTGTGTGCAGGTCACGGGGGAGGACACTGTTGGAGCCCCAGAGCACCCAGAGAGAGGCTGGCGTGGGCCTGAGCAGCGCAAGGGCCCGAACTGCGCCCCGTCCTCCCTCCTTCCCCTCTCTCCCTGCCTCCTTCCCCTCCCTCTCTGCCTCCTTCCCCTCTCTCCTTTATTTCTTCTCCTCGGCTTCCTGCCTTCCTGCCTCTCTCTGCCCCCCTTCCTTTTTCGCATCCATTATGCTTCTGTCCATGCCCCAACTAAACCAGCCTCTGCTGCATTCTTTCTCTTCATTCACTCATCAAAGGGCCCAGCCCTTCACTCATTCATCAGCACATAAAGCAAGCGTACATCCCCAGTGTCTGCTGGGCTCCGGGCCTGGTGCCTCCTGGCAGTGACTGTGCTGGTTACATGCTCTGGCCTAGTGTGGTGGCCTTGCCCAGGTGGAGGATGTGGCTTCTCCAGGGCCTCTCAGGCCTGTGTGATGGAAGGCTCCCTCCAAAAGGGAATGGGCTCCCCACCAGGAGAACATCTGGACATGGCAGAGGGTTCTGCCTGCATGCACGTCCTGTCTGTGTGTGGCCCAGTGGCGAGTAGGACACAGCTTTCTGGAACATCCACCAGATGTCATTACCCAGTGGACGCTGAGTCTGCCTTCAAGTGTCTCCTTTCTTTGTATGTCTTATCCCCAAATTACAGCTTTAAAAAAATTATAAAATAGGAAACATTTGTTGTTTCTAATCCCGGCACCATCAGAAAGCAAGCCATAAAACATGTACCATGACCCCAGAAAATTGCCCCAAACCCTCAGTTCCTCTAGGATGGTGTCTTATTCATAAAATAGCAGCAGGCAAGGAGTCTTATTTTTTTGTACTTCTATATAAATGGTAGACACAACTCTTCCCTTCTATTATCTGAGCAATCTCAGTCACCGAGTAATGTGTCTCTAGGTTGTTAAAAATATGTTGCAACTCTCTTGATCTATGATTCCACCCAAGTGAAATGCTAACAAGATATTTTTAATCAAAAGGCAGCTTAAAATGCAGTAAATTTCAAAATGGAGGAGTGATAGCTGATGTAGAATTGCTTTCAGAGTATGCTACAGACACAAAGTTAGTGTGAGTTATGGCGTGTACAATAGGCATGTCATTTCCCCCTAACAATTCAGCCCTTAGCAGCAGCACTCTGCAGACTCCTGCAGCCAGGGGCAGAGGTGACATGAGAAGGGCCAGAGCTGGAGCCCCTCAGGAGTCAAGGAGGCCGGACACTGAGGAGCTGGTCCAGGTCAGCCCCCGGCACGTGCCCGGTAGCCTAAGAATGCACAGAAGTCTGAAAGATTTTCTTCTGGAGTTATAATAGGAAAAAAGAAAGCGATGCTGAAATGAACAGACGTGAGGCTCCAGACAGAAGTGTAACCATATGGAAACTCACTAGTGGGAGCTAGTTTATTCTCTGGCTTGCCGGGACAGTCTTCCAGCTGACAATTCATGAGGGCTTGGCATGCACCAGGCACTGTGTGCAGGGATGGGTTGAACCTGCCCCTGAAGGCATCGGTGGTCTGGAGAGGCAGACGGAGCTGTAAAGAGCCAGAAGTCAGCACAAGATGCTACTGAGGCTGCAGCGGGGGCAGGAAGCAGGCTGGAGAGTAAGGGTGCGACAAGGCCCCTGGGGTGAATCACCAACAGGTGAGCTGCCCAGGTGTGCGCCAGAAACACAAAGTCATTTAACTTCGTGTTCTTAACTCTGACATCCCTTCTTACACTTTTTGCTATGTTTTATATTTTTAATTTATGATGTATCAGTTCCTTGATTCCTTCATGTGTGTGTGCGTGTGTGTGCTCATGCATGCATGAGAGAGAGAGATTCAGGACACCTCCTCCAGTGCACGGGAGCCTGCTGCAGGCTCGGGAAGCCTCTGTGCTGGCCGGGCCCCTCTCTCCGAGTCTGTGGCTTGTGCTAGAGCGAGCGTGGCATCCACGTGGTCGGCCGCTTCCTCCAGGGTGTGGGATGCTGAGGCATGAAATTTCAGAATGCCACGCTGTGAAATGTTTTCTCGTCCCCATCATAGCTTCCCTTTCCCAAAAGTGATTTTTGAATTCTTTGCTGATTATGCACATAAATATGACAAGATCAGGTGCATGTCCCTCACTGCTCAGGTCCTCCCGACCACACCCTGTTTGCTTCCCTTTCCCTGCGTGCTCTTCTCTCCCTGCTGTGGGGCCTGCACCTCCCCTAACTGATGACCGGAGCCCGAGGTCCACCTGCAATTCAGGCTCTAGTTCCTCGTCTTAAAAACAAATGTAGCTAGTTTTTTTTTTTTTTTTTTTTTTTTAACTTGAAGTTCAACTTTAAATTGGAAAAAGTTTTATGCCTACAGTCGGTCAGACCCTGTACAGAAGCCAAAGTTGTCACCTAGAAGTTCCTGCTACAGTCTCACTAATGACACCCATTGCAGCCCCCCGTGAATGAATTAAAACTCCTCATTGTACTTTTTAGTGCAAAGTGAGAGGTTTTAGCTAATGGTGTCTGTATTGTTTGCAGTTTTACAGGCGGACCCTGAGCAGAGGCAGAGCTGGCCTGGTGGAGGCCTCGGTGGAACTGCACCTTCTGTCCCCTCCTTCCAACCAGGGTCCTGATCTTCTCCAGCCTCATCCCTTAGGTGGGGGGGTCACCTGTGCTGTGAAACTTTTCTGATCTCGCACACCCCCATGTTGTCATTGAGTTTTCCTTGGAGGCTTCAATGACAGTGGTACAGGGTGGAGCCCGGAGGGCCCAAATGACCCCGTGCTCAGCTCACAGAGCAGCCAGGGCTGATCACTCCATGTCCTCCTCCCCCACTGCTCCTTTCCTCCTCTCCCCTTGTCCTCCCTCTCCTAGTTTTTGTCCTTCCCCTCCCCCTCTCCCTCTCCCTCTTCATCTCCCCCTTGACTGCTTCCCCCTCTGGAGGAGCACTGACCCCACACCGTGGGCTGCTGGTGCCGTGATCCACGTCTCCCCTCACCTTATGAATGCCATGACAAGTCACCGGAGTGGATGAAATATTCATTATTTCAAGAAAGTACACATCAGACATGACTTTTGGGCAGTGGTGACTTCAGTCTGGCACAGGTTTGGTCTGGAGGAAGGTCCGCAGGCTCCTGGGGAAGTGCCCTGTGGAGCAGGAAGCACAGGTGCCCAAGATGTGGGAGTGTTGACCTGGGGATGCAGAGGTCAGGCTCTGAAGGTGGATGAGCCCTGAAGTGAGAGGTGCACAGTGAGAGCAAATGTGCAGCTCTGAGGATGGCAACAAGATTGCAAGGGTCATTCGTCCACTTGGGGTGTTGGACTAAGTCAGGGAGAAGACCGAGGGGCACCCACCTCACTGAGATGAGCTGCTATGCACAGCCAAATGCCAAAAGCATGGAATTATCACATCCTTCATTTTACATACCCCAGAGATTTACCCCATCACTAGCAGCAAACTCTCAGGTAAGCACTTGAAGGGTGTGGTGGAGACCTGTGTCAGGTGAGCACACAGAAGGCATGGTGGAGACCTGTGTCAGGTAAGCACATGGAAGGCATGGTGGAAACCTGCATCAGGGGAGAAGTGGAGGGTGTGGTGGAGACCTGCATCAGGTGAGCACGTGGAGGGCATGGTGCAGACCTGTGTCAGGTGAACACGTGGAGGGTGTGGTGGAGACCTGCATCAGGTGAGCACATGGAAGGCATGGTGGAGACCTGCATCAGGTGAGCACGTGGAGGGCGTGGTGGAGACCTGTGTCAGGTGAGCACGTGGAGGGCGTGGTGGAGACCTGTGTCAGGTGAGCACGTGGAGGGCATGGTGCAGACCTGTGTCAGGTGAACACGTGGAGGGCATGGTACAGACTTGCATCAGGTGAGCACGTGGAGAGCATGGTGGAGACCTGCAGCAGGTGAGCACATGGAGGGCATGTTGGAGACCTACGTCAGGTGAGCATGTAGAGGGCGTGGTAGAGACTTGTATCAGGTGAGCACATGGAGGGCATGGTGGAGACCTGCATCAGGTGAGCACATGGAGGGTGTGGTGCAGACCTGTGTCAGGTGAGCACGTGGAGGGTGTGGTGGAGACCTGTTTCAGGTGAGCACGTGGAGGGTGTGGTGGAGACCTGCATCAAGTGAGCACATGGAAGGCATGGTGGAGACCTGCATCAACTGAGCCCGTGGAGAGCATGGTGCAGACCTGTGTCAGGTGAGCACATGGAGGGTGTGGTGGAGACCTGCATCAGGTGAGCACATGGAAGGCATGGTGGAGACCTGCATCAGGTGAGCACGTGGAGAGAATGGTGCAGACCTGTGTCAGGTGAGCACGTGGAGGGTGTGGTGGAGACCGGCATCAGGTGAGCACATGGAAAGCATGGTGGAGACCTGCATCAGGTGAGCACGTGGAGGGCGTGGTGGAGACCTGTGTCAGGTGAGCACGTGGAGGGCATGGTGCAGACCTGTGTCAGGTGAACACGTGGAGGGCATGGTACAGACTTGCATCAGGTGAGCACGTGGAGAGCATGGTGGAGACCTGCAGCAGGTGAGCACATGGAGGGCATGTTGGAGACCTACGTCAGGTGAGCATGTAGAGGGCGTGGTAGAGACTTGTATCAGGTGAGCACATGGAGGGCATGGTGGAGACCTGCATCAGGTGAGCACATGGAGGGTGTGGTGCAGACCTGTGTCAGGTGAGCACGTGGAGGGTGTGGTGGAGACCTGTTTCAGGTGAGCACGTAGAGGGCATGGTACAGACCTGCATCAGGTGAGCACATGGAGAGCATGGTGCAGACCTGTGTCAGGTGAGCACACGGAAGGTATGGTGGAGACCTGTGTCAGGAGAGAAGTGGAGGGTGTGGTGGAGACCTGTGTCAGGTGAGCACGTGGAGGGTGTGGTGCAGACCTGCATCAGGTGAGGATGGGGGATGTGGTACAGACCTGGGTCAGGTGAGTTTATGGAGGGTGTGGTGGAGACTTGAATCAGATGAGCACATGGAATGGCATGACAGGTGTTTTCTGGGAATCAGGGACAAAGTACAGTGGCCAATGGGGCTGGACTTCAGGAGATGGGCCAGCAGAGCCTAGGCTGGGAGCTGGGGGCTGAGAATGGATGTGTTCAGTGCTGCCATGGGTGTGGGGTAGGTCCCTCACTGGAGAGCTCTTAGTAATGAGAATGGAGAAGCCTTCCCATGAAGGGGCCGGAATTGACAGCTGCTTTGGGAGTCTTTGCTTGTGTTGAATCAGGTAAGGGTGTCTCTAAAGAAAGAATCCGCTGCTGGGGTAACAAGGACCACGCAAAGTTGAGGCTCTCCTGGACATTAGGTGGCAGGTGGGAGAGCTGAGCACCTGTGGAGGGTGACAGGCTGGAGCCCCCGGACACTGAAGAGCATCTTCCCGCACTTCCTCACTACTGGAGGGAGGGGAGGATTGGTGGGGAGTGGGCTTTGAGGGCAAGGGGAGTCTTGCGTGACAAGCCACCCGGCGTGGAGTGGCTGGGGTTGGTGGGTTCACCTTCTCTTGCTGTTTAATTTCTCTCCTGTAACAGCCACAGCAGGAGCATCCAGCAGATGTAGGTACATAGCAGAGCAGACAGAGCTCCTGCATGATGCACACCCAGCACTGCACGAGAAGGCACGGGCTGCAGTCCTTAAGTTATTACAGGGGCTCTGGCATCCTCCGGGGGCAGCAACTAACGTAGAGTTTTGTTCCTGAAACCAGGTCACAATATACTGTTTAATAAATGTCTCTAAGGAGAACAAATAAGCCCATAGTCTTTCACTTTAGCAGTCCAGCCTTTGAGACTCGTTGCTGACACAGGTCGTGCTCAGACGCCCAGGGGAATGCTCAGGGATGAGCAGTGCAGTTGGCAGGTCCAACTGTAGGCTGAGAAAGATGGTCTAGGAAATGACATGAGAATGGGGACAACGGAGGCCAGCGGGCCTCCTGGGGAAGGACCAAGCACATGGCGATCTACTTAGCAGAGTCACTCCAGGAGACGTGAAAACCATCACGGAATCTTGACCATCCCCAGCCCAGCTCTTCATGGCTGCCCTAAGAGGCAGGGACAGGAAAGCGGACTTGCTGTAGCAACACCAGCAAGGTGGGAAGAATTAACAGCATGGCTCTCTCCCCTTAAATTACATATCTAGACAGATGTGGCTGGATACAGAGCGCCAGAAAATATTTTTAATAATTACCTGAGTGAAGTTCCAGGAACTTATTCAAAGTGATCCATTTAAATGTCAATGCCATTCATCTTTAATGAGAGAAACAAAACCTTTTGGCATTATTAGTCTGTGAAGTTATAGAATAAATTGGTTGATATTCTGTCATTTTCAAAACCAAATAAGGAAAGACCATTAAAAAACTGAATATGATATAATTTGCCTGGCCTGGGTCTCTGAGAACACAGTGCTACCATCTGTAGCTGCAGCTAGTTAGTGAGCAGTAATGTCACCATCGTGATGTATAGCTCAATAACACCAGACCAGCTGGCAGAACAAGTTTTGGAGATTCAGACTGTGTTAGTTAGATCAAAAAAATTATCAAGATAGATAGTATGTTAGGAAGATAAAAGAGAGTTTTGATAAGTTGCTAAGAATTTAGTGTGTGTCTGTGTATGTACGTGTGTGCCTATGTGTGTGTCTGTGGGTTTATGTGTATCTGTAAGTGTGTCTGTGCATGTGTGTCTGTATATCTGTATTTCTATGCATGTCTCTGTGTGTGTGTCTGCATGTCTGTGTCTGTGTGTCTGTGCATGTGTGTCTGTATATCTGTATTTCTATGCATGTCTGTGTCTGTGTGTCTGTGCATGTGTGTGCGTATGTGTGTTTCTGTGTGTCTGTGTCTGCGTGTCTGTGTCTGTGTGTCTGTGTTGCTTCGCTTCCCATGGATTTGTCACCCCTTCTCCCCTGGGTGATGGAGCTGCAAAGGATTACTCAAAGCCCATTTCTTCTGAGCAGTAAGAAGCCCTGAAGGGGTTAATCTCCCAGAACCCTCAAGAGAGAGGCATTCCTTCCTTTTGGGAAATTAACCCTGAATTGAGGTTCTCGCCCCACATTTATTCTCCAGACCAGGAAGTTACAGGCAAAGAACATAAGTGGGGTTATGGCCAGTTATAGTCTAACAGTAGAGGCTGGTAACATTCAGTAAAACAAGCAAAGCGACACTCCATAATGCAATTTGCAAACAGTTAAGTCAATCCACCAACAAAAGCTTGATCTTAGCAAACACTCTTTTTCCCTACAGCAATTTCCCCAGTATCTTTACATATCAATCAGTAACTTGTCTGTACTTGAGCCAGCAACCTTGCTGTGCCACAAGTCTCCATCCACGTCAGAGACCCTAGCCTGGGAAAAGTTTCCTGTCTTTTGCAAGGTTAACATTTCTATATGTAATTTTAAAAGGTCGGGCTAAACCTGAAGCCTCAGGGCCCCAGAAAATAGGCTCTATGAAATACATTTGCTCCATAAATGTTAGTGCTCTCTACAGGCTGTGCATGCATGTTCCTCTGTGTGTGTGTATTTCCAAGTGGTAGAGAAAGGTGTTGGCTCATTAGGGGGACATCATCGCTGGAGTTAGAAACCTCCCAACATGGGCAACCGTTTAACTTTCACAGGTGCTTGCCCCTCTCTCTCCCCCAAATCCAAGCCTCAGTGAACTCATCTGAAATTCAGACAGGCTGATCCCTGGGATCTCCCTGGGGTTTTGCAGAGAACTGTAACAGGCTGTCAGGATAACTGGAATGCTGTGCAGAGAATGTGTGCCTCGCTCTCTAATCTTTATGATGATATAATTCAATAAGAAAAAGAATTAATAAGTTCCCAGTAGAGATTCAACTCTGACCAATGTGTTTGGCTGTCACCATATCTACAGGAAGAGTTGGACAGTGTAAGGTCATTGTCTAATATTACAGAAGTATTTGGGGTGATGTATTTGTTTCACAAAGTTAATGACTTATTCACAAGCCATGGAGTGTGGACAGAAAGACAGCCCTTCCAGAAGAAAGACAATCATTCAATATTCTGTGAACAGGTTGTGAGCAACCACTTTGTATGAGGCACCATTTTAGCCCTGAGAATAGTACAATCGGGGAGGGGAAGGGAACCCCTAACTGTAAGGTTTAAATCACTCTGCATTTTTAATATAATTTATAATTGTAAATACATAATTATTTGGTATATGGTTACATAAATGCTTCAATATAATTGGATATAATTATAACTATTAAAATAATTGTGTTATTTACAATTTACATAGAATTTCTATAATATGCTAGTGAACTTTGTATTCTAAGGAAAAGTGCTCATGGATCTGCTATATTTTGTCCTCATAAAAGCAATGTATATCAAAAACCCATCTTTAATTACAAAGGGTCTAAGCCTGTCCTGTTGACCAAGACTTGTGCTTATATAAGTAAACCTCATGTCAGAATCAAGGAATTGGTTAACCTTTCAGTCGATATGCCCGAAGTGCTTCTTCTGGAAAGTGAGTACACGACTTCAGTTGGCACGTGAACGTCAGCGTCCTTTCCGAAGTTCTATCCTGCCTCTTCAGTCACTTGGCGAAGAGAGAGTTACAGCAGGATCGTGATAGCTCAATGCAACATTAAGAACTCAGTGACTTTTTTATTTCTTGACATGGGACGTGGTGATAAGGACAGCTTCACATCCGTCGTAAGTCTGCATTTCTAACACTCTTCACTGTGATGCTTTCCTAAACATAAAGTGAGCACGCGGACAGGAAGCAGCTTGTGGAGCGGCGCAGACACAGAGACTACAATAACGAATGCTGGGGGCACCGGCTCGCCGTGACCGTGGTGCCCAAGGGCCCTTTCCACCGCACAGCACCGAGCCTCT
This sequence comes from Cynocephalus volans, assembly GCF_027409185.1. Taxonomy (NCBI): domain Eukaryota; kingdom Metazoa; phylum Chordata; class Mammalia; order Dermoptera; family Cynocephalidae; genus Cynocephalus; species Cynocephalus volans. The sequence continues at coordinate 160,256,429 of NC_084466.1, forward strand.
CACAGACAGTGTGTCCTGCTCTACATTCATAGCTGTCCTTTTGGAGTAACGAAACTTAATTTCAAGAGACGGGCGTGATCCTCCGGGGGGCCAGCCCCCAGGACTGGCTCTGTCCAGGATACTGTGGGATTCTGGGAGGCACCTCACAACTTTTTTTGCCCATTCAAGTTTAAAAAATTACAAAGGAAAGGGTAAAAGAAAAGGCAAAACAGAACAAGCCCAAGACTGTTTTGTCCTAAGGTGAAGCTCCCTGTGAGCTGCAGAGACCAGTCGTCGTGGGTCCCGGGGGCGGTGGACACTCAAGTGGTGGTATCCAGGGGAGGGTGGCAGTGTCCTCTGGGGGCCCTTCACGGGGGTGCCCCGTGAGGACGCAGCAGGACAGCAGCTGTCTGGAGCACATGTGCCTGCACCCCAGCCCCACTGCTGCTCTGCCCTGTGCACTCAGGTGGGCTGGGGTCACCAGGTTAGCTGTCCTCCCCTCGGCCCCAGGAGCACAGGTGGATTCAGACCCACAGGGCCCACTCTCCCTGGGCCTCTCTGCCATCTCCCCACAGTGTCCACTAGGCCCTCTGTGCTCCCCCAGCCGCAGCACACACTTCAGGAAGGGGTGTGTGGGCCACCTTGGGGCAGCCACCACACCCTCCAGCCTGGTGGTAATGAGGGACCATTGTGGGAGGTGGCAGGGACAGGCCCTCACCCTACACTGCCCACATCCTTCTGGGGATCCCTAGAGGGGTCCTATGTCCAGAAAGTAATATAAGGGCAAGGTGAGGATTTTATTGTTGTTGTCATCGTTTTAATGCTAAATTTAATTCATTTAAAGAGCTGTTATTTTCAGCCCATGTCACTTCTACTTTGTGGGGCCTGCAGGTCTTGGACGATTTGCGGGAACACGTGGCCATCAAGTTTTTCTTTATTTCATGTTCCTTCTTAGGAAAGTAAAAATTGGCAACCTCACACCTCAAATTTTACTTGAAATTTACTGGTCTTCGAAACCCCCAAATCTGTTCTGTAATGATCCCCGACAATGGCTTAAAATGCTGTGGAATGAGGTCCCAGGTTCACCTCACTCTTCTTCTGTGTGCAAAGAAAATGCCATTTCTTTGTTTTGAATTGTTTTAAGGCTGTGATAAAATCAAGCAAGACATCACCCAGGCTTCTCTAAAATCAGCAACATGGCAGACAAGTGTGGACACCAGACTCGGCTGATCTCTACCCACAACACCACCCCCCAGCACACAGGTCCCATGCAGGTGTTCAAGTTCTCACCTGGTGGGAGTTACTCCTGCGAATGTGTGAGCAGCCTGCTCTTCCCTGGGGACAAGCCAGAGTAGTGCAGGACACAGTTGAGTTTGCTCAAACCAGGCATCTGCCTCCAACCAGGTGATCGGCAGCTGTGAGAGCCAGTCATGTTCCTCATCTCATTTGACATGATTTGATGGACAGGCAGCTCCTCCCAGCCTCTCAGCTCTAACACAGCCGTGCATACATGCATGTACACACACGCACATGCTTGCACACACAGGCACACACATCCACACTTCATTCATTACGTCTTTGTGAAATTTGTAAGAAATGTGAAGAGCAGATCTTGGTGGAACCTCCATGAGACTAATACATTAACAGTTATAATTTGTTATTTCTACCGTTTCCCCAGGGAAGAGAAAAATCACTGAATGTATTTGAGTGTCTGACAGATTAAGTCCTAAAATAGGGCGTGTGGTCCCAGGTCTTCTAGAATCAGGAGGATCCATCTGTGGTTGCCCTGGTCTTTCCCAAAGCCCTGCCCACTGGTGAGTAGGGCACATGTGTTAACTTCAGCATGGCCAGGTAAAGCAGTCCAAGGAGACCATTAGAGACCCTCCAGGTGACCCCAGCCCACCCTCCACTCCTCTGCAGGCTGCTCCCGGGTGTTGGGGGCTCAGGGTGTCTCCCAGCTCCCAGCACTGAGGGAAAGGGTCCTCGGTGCTCAGGATCCTGCTCTTACGACTGCCCCTGGGAAGATGAGGCTCCTCAACTCTCTCGGCCGGAGGCCACACTAAGGGCCCCCACCCGAGACCCCCACTGTCTCTGTTCTGGGGCCCTCACTGCCACCCCACTGGCAGGTCTCTCAGTGGGTCGGGGGCCTCCTGAGCCGTTTCCAGTGACCCAGCGGCTCTGCGCCCTGCTCCTCCGTGCCCTCAGTCCCGGGATGCCAGCTCTCCCTGCCCGGGCCAGGAGGGGGCTCTGTGGAAGGACACGTGTGTGCCGCCTCCACCCACAGCGCACCTGTCCTTGTCATCACAGCCCCATTCGAGAGAGGCAGGCTTCTTCACACTCCAGAGAGCAAGCTGCCAGCACGTGTGCAGGGCGGGCAGTCTGGGTCTGCCTGCTCCAGGCGCAGGGTAAAAGAGCCCAGTCCCCAGCTCGGGAACTTCACAGCCAGCATTAGAAACCATTTCTCTGTCTGGCAATTCCTGGCTTTCAAGCCTTTTGTCTCATTGCTCGGTTCCATTTTGAATATCTAAAGCTGCATGTTAACTCTGTTCTTTCTTTTCATTCTTTCCGGAAGAATTCTGGAAGAATCCTAACTCCCCCATCCCTCACCCCAGCTCAAGACAGTGGTGCCTTTGATTGATGGAGGAACAACTCCCGCATTCACGAAGGCACAAGGATGAAGCGCATCAGGAGCTTTCAAAAGCACCGTGCTGTTGACGCTCTTGCTCTCATTTCCTCGGGCTCTGTCATTCCGTCGTCTCTCTTCTTGGGCAATCGTGTCCAATTTTATGTTAGTTTTCCAAGTTTGGGTGAGCCCCACCCCTGAGCCTGGTCGGGGTGAGGCCTGTGCCTTTCACCACAGCAACTCGAGGGAGTTCCTGGCTCCTCCTGAAGCCAACGACACCTTAGAGTCCCTACTGCCCCCATGCCACCTGGGGCTGCATCCAGGTGTCCAGGCATAGGGCAGGTGTCTGTGCCCTGATTGTAATGGGGAAATCCAGAGGGTCCACCAGCTCTGAGCACAGAGGGACCCCGCACTCAGCAGGAAGGCAGGCCATGTCCCAGTGAGAGCACATGCTGGTCACAGAGCCAGGAGAAGGGTTGCCCTGTTGCATCTGTGGGGCTGAGCCACTTGCAGAGAGCAAAGCTGAGTGGCTGCGAGCCCTCAAGTGATGGAAAATGGTCTGGAATGGCTGCTTCTGGGGCCGCATGGAGGAGGAGGGGGAGGGACATGCCCTAGGGCAGCAGTGACCTTTGCAATGACAGAAGCTGCCCGGTGAACTTCCATGTGGGCAGCTCCTGCCCTACCCTGCACTCACCAATGACGCTATCACCTTCATGGAAACACTGCAGAGGCTGCAGCGGCCCTGCTGACCAGGGGGAGGCCCTGGAGGTCCACGAGCAGACAGAGGACACCAGCAGCCAGAGGCTGAGCCAGGGCCGGTTCTAACCCTCTAGTGCATGGCTCCGCCTGGCCCAGCTGGCCTCATCAGCCCGTCAGCTCCGTCGGCACCATTGCTCGCCCTTCGGAGAAGCATCCACTAAGTGCCCAAGAACTAAGCTCGTGCACAGTGGACACACTCCACAGTGTTGCCTGGATGCTCAGTAGGTAGCAAAAGCCCCACTCCACCTCCAGAAACCCCTGGAGAGTGACCACCAAACCGTGCACTTACCCACCAGGACACAAGCAACCTCTTCCAATCGCTGTCCCCAGCATCTCTTCTAACACACCGCACTGACTCCTGCACACTCCTCTCCCTGGGATTGAGCCTCCCTCTGCCACCCTCCACAGCTGGGTCTGTCCATAAGGACATTGGTCCCCAGCCCCCAGCCCCTCCAGGCCTGTTTCATGCTTCAGGGGGAACCCAGACCCAAGTGGACGATTGCAGATGAAAGCTCTGAGCTTCTGGGCTGCATGGGTCTGGCCTTACTGGACCCTGATGTCCCCGAGCTTCAGTGGACCCCAGACTGTCACTGAGTAGCTGTGTGAACTTGGCCATGCTTCTCATGCCCCACAGCCTCAATATACCCTCTATGTGTGTGGATTGTATTATCATCATCACGAGGTTGTTGTCAGGATTAAAAGTTACAGTACGGCAGTTCCCCCAATGCCCACTTTCACTTCCCGAGGTTTCAGGTACCCAAAGTCAACTGTCATCCAAAAATACGAAGTAAAAAATTCCAGAAATAAACTGTTTGTAAGTGTTAAATTGTGCTCCCTTCTGAGTGGCATGACGAACTCCAGCTCTGTCTCACCCATCCAGCAGATCCATGCCGTCCACATGACCTGCTAGTCACTTGGTGGCCGTCTCAGTGACCGATCGCCCGTCATGATACCGCAGGGCTTGTGTTCAAGTTGCCCTTGTTTTACTGACTAATGGCCCCAAAGTGCAAGAGCAATCATGCTGGCAAGTCAGATACGCCACAGAGAAGCCCTGAGGGGCTTCCTCTAAGTGAAAAGGGGAAAGTGCTCAATTAATAAGGAAAGAGAAAAGTCATGTTCCGAGGCTGCTGAGATCCATGGTAAGGATGCATCTCCTGTTTCCGAAACTGAGAAGAAGGAAAAAGATCCTGCTTGTTTCACTGTTGCACTCAGGCTGCAAAAGCTACGACCACAGTGGCGGTGAGTGGTCAGTTAAGATGGAAAGGGCCCTAAATCTGTGGGCAGAGGACACAAGCAGAAACATGTCTGACTGACAGCACTCAGGTTTGCTGCTCTCTGCAATTTCAAGCATTTGGTGGGGATCTTGGGACACTGTCCCCACCGATAAAGGGGGGACACCCGCACCTATGTTGGTGTTTGGCTCATAATAAAAAGGGTCTTTCTTCGGATTTTTTGAAAGCATCAGCAAGCAGCACCCCTCCACGTTCCCTCCCCCACCCTCACCTGTGATGTGTCCACGCAGCTTTCAGAATAGGAACGTGCACCTGCTGTCAGCAACCGGTCTGTCCCCACACGCTGGGAACTCTCCAGTTGTCTGAAGCTCCCGGTAGCCACGACTGCTTTTCCCCTGGTACAGATGGTTCCCAGAGTAGTTTGATTTTGATTTAAATACCTGTACTTGTTCTTGGCTAAAGAAAAGGTTTTTTCCCTTTTCATTCATTTCTGTGCATCGTTCTTGAATGTAGATATGCATTCCCTTATCATTACTGTCTGTGGTTTAACGTACTTGAGCCAATGTGGAAGTTTCTTATTCTAAAATCCTTAATCGGCTGTCAAAAAGCCCATGTTGGCCATTCTGTCTTGGTGTAAATGTCTCTATTGTAGCAACAGCAGAAATGCAAACCTGGCTGGACGTTGTCCTTCAAATTTTAACGGGGTTCAACTAATTTTACTACAACAAATTCCTGGCAGTAAAAGTTGCATGCTTCTTGATAAAAATGCCTATAAGTAGCCATATAGATTACTGAGAGAGGGGGCTTATGAAAACTGTGATGGGAACCCCTGGCTTACTTCCATATTTTAATTGCCCACCAGGAAGTGATTACTGATTGTGCAGATGAACAGAGGTTGGGGCGGGTCTCAGGGTAGAGACAGGGGACCAGGGAGTTAAGGGGTGAAGCCCATGGCCCCACTTTCAGGGCACCTTGTCATGGGAGAGAAATATCAAGCTGCTGAGTTGACAGCTGTCTCTGTTTATCCCGTGGAGGGGTCCTGAGCATTGTATACAACCTGTCACTTTCCCTCACTACAAAGCATTATTTGTAACTTCAGACCAGCAATTTCTTCATCTGGTTCAAAATCATGATAAAGGCTATCTATATTCTGGCATCATTTCCACCCTCAACGTTGTCAACGAGAGAAGTTTTCTTAAACAAAAGAAAGACAGAAACAATAATAATAATTTGAACTTTCAGGAGGAGAGAACAGAACTGTGGTTGCGAGAGGCAGGAAAAGGGGCGGGGGAGGACAGTGAGCAATTGATTAGTGGACACAAGACGACAGCCGGTTAGGAAAAGTAAGCTCTGTGGGTGTGCAGTCGAGCTAGGTGTCTGTAGCATTAATTCATTCTATAATATTAATGCACGGTATCGAATGCGTAGAAGAGAAGAAATCGAACGTCCTCATCACAAAGGAATGATTAAGTTTTGTAATGATGAATATGCTAATTATCCTCATTTGACCACCACACATTATATAGAGACATTGATATTTAACTCTATATCCCACAAATCTGTATAATCAATTATGTTTCAATAAAAAATACAAAAATTATTGTTGAAGGAAAAGAGTCTTGGTCGTAGAAGCCCCTCTGTCTGGATTTTGCTGACTGAATATCCATGAAGTTGTTAAATATATCCCTCTAGGCTGTGTGTTTTCTATACATTAAAATCTGACACTTGAAAATAAAAGTTTTCTTAAACAGACACTTTGTTCCGTTAGGGCTGCTTCTGCTGGGTGGTACTCGAATTAAACCAAAGAATCTTTATATAAAGCAGAACAGAATTCTTTCTAATTGTGAATGTGGCTCTCTGAATATTAAGCTTCCCTAAATCAGAGCACATATTTTTATATATTTAATTTTTTACTAAAAAATTTGGACAAAATAATGTATTTGAATCGTTTTTCTTACTCAAATATGCAGAAGTAATTTAACCTCCACTGTTTGTTTTGAACAGAAAAGTGGTTTGATCATGCCGACTAAGTTACTTTTGTAAAACGGGAATCTCCTTGGAGGAAGCAGCCAGTATTTCAGACAATGGAATCAATTTTGCAGCAGCCAATTTATCCCGCACCTGACAGTATTATTTCAACAGGACCATACTAGAAAGCACCACTAAATGTAATTCAAATATGCTCAGGTGCTGAGATGTTAATAATCTCAAAGGACTGAACCTAGAGGGAAATATAACAGTGCAAGAACCACCAATCGGTGACTGTGTGTCCACTGGTGACCCAGAAGGGCAGGGTGTGGAATTATCTGTGGCTAACGCTCCTGTCATATTCCATGCGCTGCCAGCCTGGGCTGTGCCCAGAGTCCACACTTAACACGCTGATGCTAGACAGACAGAGACCCATCTGTTCAGACCTACTGCACGGGGCGGTCTGGCTTCTGAGCCCCCCGGTCAGATGACTTCCTTTAAATTGTGCTTAAGAAAGAAAAATGAGAGAACTCTCAGAATGTACGACTGAATGTTAATGCTTTTCTGTCAAAATATCACCCTGTCTAGACTTAGCTGAATCTTGGGCTTTGAAAATCCATCTCTTCTGAATCTGTATTCCATAAATGTAGCTTTTACAAAATGTATTAAATTTGAAGGGGAAAGCCAATAATTGTAATGTTTGAAGATTCAATTTGAATACTAAAAGTGGTCAAGAGCAGTCCCAGGTGAATCCAGGTGAGGAATTTTATCGCTTGTGAAGTCTAAGTCTTAAATGTGTCTTTAATATTTAAAAACAAACAAAAAAATGTCATTCCCCTCTTCTAAAGGTTTTAGCATGCCCAGACAACTTGCAGCTGTGATTCTCATGATAAGGGGACACAGTGAGTGTAATAGGGGCCCTGAGGACTGTCTCAGCAGAGCTCATTTGTGATATTGCAGCCCTGATATCCTGCATTAATGCATAGGGCTTTCCAGGAATATTCTAGGGTGGGAGTGTATTACCCCAGGTGGAAATGAACTCATTTCCTTTCTGAAATAGCAGGTGTTTCTCAAAAGTGTCCCCCAGAGCAGCTCATTATCAGCTTTCCTTACATGTCAATTCTCCTGCTTACTTCATAGCGTCTTTCGGGCTTCTGGTTCAAGACAGACCATCAACCACTGGACCTTGTCTGTAACACCATCCCGCTCACAAAGCAAGTTTGCTCTAACTCTCAGGGGAGCCTGCATCTCTCGAGAAGTCACACCCAGAGGGTCACACCCGGGGGATCACACCCAGCTGCTGTCACGATCTCAAGTCAGACGTGCCAGGCTATTGGGACCAGGGGAGCCCATGTTCTGCCAGCCACCTCCAGCCAAGAGGAGCCTCGTGTGTCCACCCAGTGTGGTAGGGTTATCATCACGTGTTTCATGGCATAAAGCATCGGAAGCACTTCCTTGGAAAACCAACGCAAGATGAAAGTGGACGGCAGATCCAGAAAACAAAAGAGAAGGACCCAAGCAGATCATGGTGATGCTAATGGTCTCAGCCTCTGGCCACACCAGGGAGCACGTGGTGCCTGGGGACCTCAGCAGACAAAGACTAGGTAGGCATGTGGCCTCACAGGGCCTCCCAGAAGGCAAGAGGTTCTGTCCTTGGATCATGAGAATGGTGGGACTGGTGTCAGGAAGAAGGAAAAAGGGCCCACCAGCAGGCAGGAGACGACAGAGCTCCTTGAAGCTGTCGAGGCTCTGCTTGGGCAGGGGAGTGCGGCCCCAAGGGTGGGCCCTCGCAGAGGCAGCAGGAGCTCCTGGGCCAGGAAACCTCGACGCTGTCTAAACAGATTTACTGATGCATAATCCAGACACTGTAAAATCCACCACAAGTGTACAGTGCAATGATGTTAATAAACACGTAGATCTATACAACCGTCACTGCAAACCAGACTTGGGACATTTGCATCATCCCCAGAAGTTCCTCAGACCCATTTCCAGTCAATCCCAGATCCCACCCCGGTTTCAGGAACAGCTTGGCCATCCTTCTGTTCTCTCGCTGTCCGTTTGCCTTTCTGGACGGTTGTGGACATGGAATCGGCCAATACGTAGTCTTCTGCACCAGCCTCCCGCCTTCACCCCGCATTCTCACCAGCAATGTTTCGGAGTTTAACATATTATTAATCCACTCCTTTGCATTGCTAAACAGTATTCCGTTATATGCTACCCACATTTTATTTATTTCATCGATTTATGGACATTTAGATTGGAAATTATGGATAATGCTGCTGTGAACATTGACATGCAAGCTTTAGTGTGGACACGTGTGTGTGTTTCTCTTGGAGAGGTTCCTAGGAGCAGAATCGCTGAGGTTTACTGTATGCACCTGTTCCACTTTCTAAGAAACCGGCGAACAATCCCCCACGGTGACTGCGCCATTTCGCTTTCTCACCTGCAGTGTGTGGGTTCGTCTCTCCTTCTTAACAACACCGTGCATTGTCTGCATTTTTCATTCTTCTGGGTTTGTAGTGTTGTACATTATGAATTTAATTTGCATTTCCCTAACAACTAATAACCTTGAGCACCTTCCCGGGTACTTTTCAGTCATTTGCAAGTTTTCTTTGGTGAATGGCTGTTCAGATCTTCTGCTCATTTTTAAAACTGAGTTGCTTGTCTCACTGAGCTACGAGAGTTCTTTATGCATTTTAGATGCTGTTCCTTTACTAGAAACAAAAATATATTCTCCTAGTCTATGTGGTGTATTTTGATTTTCTTAACTGGTGTCTTTCGAGGTGCAAAAGGTTTTAATTTTAACAAAGTCAAAATTATCCATTTTTCTTTTATGAATTGTGCTTTTATTTTTGTACCTAAGAACTTTTTCCTTAACCCAAGATTGTGAAGAATTTGTCCTCTATTTTCTTCTAGAATTTCTGTAGTTTTATCTATTAAGTTCATGATCCACTCTGAGTTAATTGTTGCGAGAGTGTGTAATAAGAATACATTTATTGCTTTGCATGTGGATAAAGAACTATTACACGACTATTTGTTGAAAAGCCTTCTTCCCCACTGGATTGCCTTTGCTCCTTGGTTGAAAATCAATCAATCAAATATGCAGGGGTTGCTACTGAACTCTCAACTCCACTCTAAAAAGAGGAGGTCTGACAAAGGGAGTTACTAAGTCCACAGCCACCTCTAAAGTTTTCTAATTCAAAAAACCAAAACTGCATATTATTAATCAGTAACATTCAACTCCACAAAATTTTTCAGAATCACTGTTTTTGCTCATGTGAGAACATATCTTTTCTTCAGATGAAAGTTTGGACAGATATTTCTCTCTGCCTCCATCTCAAAATGGTCATGAGTCTCCATTCGGGTACATAGCTCCCTTCCTTGCCACACTTAAAATACAATTAAACAGATATGAATGAACACAACTTTTATCCAGGGTCACTAGAAAATTCTGTCTTGCTAATATGGATCCCACATTTTTGAGATTATAGTCTGAACTCTCCTGAACACATTTTCACCTAGTCTGGATGGCTGCAAGTCTTTGTCATGAAAATGTCACTGCAACACAACAACATGGACTTGTCCTTGAGTACCTTGTCTCTATATGGTGACACCAGTTCTAGGGTTCTTATGTCCAGTTTCTAATATTTAGTGATTGTCTAATGTCTCCTCTCTCTCTCTCTATCCCTCTTTCCCTCCCCAGTGCCTCCCTCTCTGCCTGCACACGGCCTGCTCCCGCCCCCTCATCACTCCTGGCTCCAGCAGGGGTCTGTTTCTTCCGTTCTGTACTTGCTCCTCGCCTCCCACAAAGGCCCCCTCCCGCCCACAGTGGATGAACATTAACAACACAGACAAACCGTGTCTAGGGGATTTTCTGTTAATGGCTGGGCCCTGATGTGGCGCTTAGGAAGCTCCCCCCTTAACTATTCAGCATCCGTAGCTTTACTCTAACTGCATTATAAGACCTCTGACTGAGAATTTATTTTAGCTCTCATAGAGATTTTACTACAATAATATGACAACTGTTTGCATGAATAACTGAGCAAAAAGCATTTTTTACTGGTCTCATGCAGCTTGCTAATTGCATAATCTACACAAGTGTTTAAAGCTGACTTTGATGTGTATAAGGTCTATTTGTGTATCTATCTTTCAATCTAAAATATGACTCCTCATATCGTGAATTTAATTTAAATTTTATATTTTTGTGTTTTACATCAAGATGATCTGCTAGAACACATGTGCATTGTTTTAAATCACCCTGATGTTATTAGTAGAAAATGATTAATTAATCTGATCTGTAGTATATACAAGAGGGTTTTATCTCACTACGGAATAGAGCTATTTCCTTAAGAATTTTTTATTTTCATTATTTTCTAATTTCCTTTTCCCAGATTCGTTGCTGTATGGTTGGCAGATAAAATTGTGTATATTTAAGGTGTATAATAGGATGGTTTGTGCATTGTGAGTGATTTCCACAATCAAGCTTTCAACATATTCATCTCCTCACAGTTACTTTTCTGTGCACATGGTGAGAACATTTTAGGATCTACTGTGAGCAAACTTCATGTATACAAAACATGTTATTAATTGCTTATATTTAGTTTTGTAAGAAACACCCAAACTGTCTTTTATTTTTTTTTATTTTTTTTTTATTTTTATTATTTATTATTTCATTAGTGTTCATTTGTAAGCATAACATCAGATAATCCTTCTATGTGACACACTATGTGCCAGACACTTTTTTTTTTTTTTTTTTTTGGGTGTTTTTTTATTTTATTTTTTTTTTTAATTTTATTTTGTCGATATACATTGTAGCTGATTATTGCTTCCCATCACCAAAACCTCCCTCCCTTCTCCCTCCCCCCCTCCCCCCCGACAATGTCCTTTCTGTTTGCTTGTTGTATCAACTTCAAATAATTGTGGTTGTTATATCTTCTTCCCCCCCCCCGGTTTGTGTGTGTGTGTGTATGTGTGTGTGTGAATTTATATATTAATTTTTAGCTCCCTCCAATAAGTGAGAACATGTGGTATTTCTCTTTCTGTGCCTGACTTGTTTCACTTAATATAATTCTCTCAAGGTCCATCCATGTTGTTGCAAATGGCAGTATTTCATTCGTTTTTATAGCTGAGTAGTATTCCATTGTGTAGATGTACCACATTTTCCGTATCCACTCATCTGATGATGGGCATTTGGGCTGGTTCCAACTCTTGGCTATTGTAAAGAGTGCTGCAATGAACATTGGGGAACAGGTATACCTTCGACTTGATGATTTCCATTCCTCTGGGTATACCCAAACTGTCTTTTAAAGTGGCTGCACCATTCTGCATTCCCTCCAGCAATGATTGAGAGCTCCTGCTGGTCCACACCCGCAGCAGCATCTCGTGCCGTCAGTGTTCCAGGCTTTGGCTAATCCAACAGGCGGGTAATGGTATCTCATTGTTTTAATTTGCATTTGCCTGATAACAAACTATTAGAGCATCTTTTTATATGCTTATTAGACATCCTAGATCTTCCTTGGTGAGGTGTCTGATAATGGCTTTGGCCCATTTTTTAAAGGCTTATTTATTTTCTTATTGTTGAGTTTTATGAATTCTTTGTATATTTGGGGTAACAGCCCTTTATCAGAGGTGTCTTTTGCAAATATTTTCTCTACGTCTCTGGCTTGTCTTCTCATTCTCTTCACAGCGCCTTTTGCAGAACAGAAGTTTTTAGTTTTAATGAAGTCCAGCTTATCAATCATTTCGTTCACGGTTCATTGCTTTGGTGTATCTAAGCTCCACCACCATAACCAAGGCCATCTAGGCTTTCCCCTGTGTTATCGTCAAGGAGTTCTATAGTTTCACATTTTAAATTTAGGTCTATGATCAATCTTGAGTTAATTTTTGTGGTGAGTATAGGTCTGTGTCTAGATTCATAGTTCTGCATATTGGTGTCCAGCTTTTCCAGTGCCATTTGTTGAAAAGACTATTTGGGGGCCACTGTATGGCTGATGGAGTTTGGATATATTGTCCTCCCAGAACTCATGGAAATCTGATCTCCAATGTGGCAGTTTGGGTCATGGGGGCGGATCCCTCATGAACGGATTAATGCTTTCCCTAAGTGGGGGAATTAGTGAGTGAGTTCTCGCTCTATTAGTTCCCTCAAGAGCTGGTTGTTTAAAAGACCCTGGCACCACCTCTCTCCCTCTTGCTTCCTCTTGCCATGTGATCTGCTTGTACCCATTGGCTGCCTGCCACTTTCCACCATGAGTAGAAGCAGCCTGAGGCCCATGTCAGATGCAGCTGTCCCAGAATCGTAAGCCAAATAAACTTCTGTTCTTTATAAATTACCCAGTCTCCGGTATTCTGTTATAGCAACACAGAACGGACTAATACAATGGCCTTTGCTCCTTTTTGGCAGTTATGAAAGATCAGTTGACTATATTTGTGTGAGTCTATTCCTGGACTCTCACCTGTTCCATTGATCTATTTGTCTATTCTTTTCAGCAATATCACACTGTTTTGAGTCTTGTAGCTTTGCAGTAAGTCAGTCTTGAACTTGGGTAGTGTCAGTTTTCCAACTTTATTCTCCTTCAATGTTGTGTTGGCTGTTCCAGGTCTTTGCCTCTCCAAAACTTTATAATTATTTAGATTTTATACTCAGTTTGTGAATATCTTAACTTGCCATGATTTAGGTAAGAATTATGTTGAATCTATAGATTGAATTGAGAAAAGCTGACATATTGACAATGTTGGGTCTTTCTATCCATGAATGTGGACAATCTCTCTATTTATTTAGTTTTTTTAATTTATCAGAGTTTGTAGTTTTTTTCACATAGATTTTATACATATTTTCTTAGATTTATATCTAAGTATTTCATTTGGGAGAGTCCTAATGTAAATAATTTTACATTTTTAAACTTCAAGTTATATTCATTGCTGGTATATAGGAGATGACTTTTGTATATCAACCTTGTATCTTGCAACCTTGCTGTAGTCACTTCTTAGTTCCAGAAGTTTTTGTTTTGTTTTGTTGTTTGGGGTGTGTGTGCCTGTGTCTATGAATTTATTCAGATTTTCTACATACATGATCATGTCATCTATGAACAAAAACAGTCTTATTGCTTCCTTTCCAATCTGTATACCTTCCACTTTCTTTTCTGTCTTATTGCCATCAGCTAGGACTTTCAGTATGGTGTTGAAAAGGAGTGGTGAGTGGAGCTATCCTTTCCTCAGTCCTAATCTTAGTGGAAAATCTTCAAGTATTTTGCCATTAACTATGATGTTAGCTGTAGGGTTTTTTTGCAGATATTCCTTATAAGGTTGAGAAAGGTCTTTTGTATTTCCAGTGAACTGAGAGTTTTTATCCAAAGATATGTATTTGGTCAAATGCTTCTTCTACATCTTTTGACATAATCATATGACATTTTCTTTTTTTGCCTGTTAATGTGATGAATTACATTAATTGATTTTGAATATTGACCCAATCTTGCATACCTGGGATAAATCCAACTTGGTTGTGGTGTATAATTCTTTGTAGGCACTGTTGGATTTATTTTGCTAATATTTTGTTGAGAATTTTTGCATCTACGTTTTTGAGATATATTGGTCCATTTCATTTAGATTATCAGATTTGGGGGATAGAGTTCTTAATAGTATTCCTTTATGATTCTTTAATGTCTGTAAGGTCTGTAGAGATGTCTTGACTTTCACTTCTGATATTAATAAATTGGATCATCTCTTTTTTTTTCTATGTTAGCCTGGCTAAAGGCTTATCAATATTATTGATCTTTTCAAAGAATGAGCTTTTTGTTTTATTGATTTTCTCTATTGACCTCCTGTTTTTTATTTCATTGATCCCTGCTGTAATTCTTATTATTTCTTTTCTTCTGCTTACTTTAAATTTAATTTGCTCCTCTTTTCCTAGTTTCCTAATATGCAAACTTAGATTATTGATTTTAGATCTTTCTTTTGTTCTAATATACTCATTCAATGCTATGGATTTCCCTCTAAGCACTGTTTTTGCTGCATCCCACAAATTTTGATATGTTGTGTTTTCATTTTTATTTTGCTCAAAATACATTTTAAATCTCCCTTGAGATTTTTTCTTTTCCCAGTGTGTTAATTTAGAAGTGTGCCATTTAATCTCCATATATTCATAATTTTCAGTTATCTTTCTGTTATTGATTTCTAGTTTAATCCCATTGTAGTCTGACAGCGGAAATTGTGTAATTTCTATCCTTTTAAATTTGTTAATGTGTGTTTTATGGCCCAGAAGGTGGTCTATCTAAGTGAATATTTCATGTGTGCTTGACAACAATGTATATTCTTCTGCTGTTGGATAAAGTAGTCTAGAGATGTCAATCATACCCAGTTTACTGACAGTGTTGCTGAGTTCAATTATGTCCTCACTGATTTTATGCATGCTGGATATCTCCATTTCTTATGAAGCATGTTGAAGTCTCCAACTATGATACTGGATTCATCATTTCTCCTTGCATTTCTGTTAGTTTTTGCCTCCAGTGGCTTGACACTCTGTTGTTAGTCATGCTAAGATAAAGTCTACTCAGTCTGAAATTAATATAGCTACTATCGCTTCCTTTTGATTAGTGTTAGAATGGTATATTTTTCCCCATCCATTTATTTTTAATCCATATATGTGTCTTTATATTTAAAGTGGGTTTCTTGTAGACAACATATAGTTGGGTCTTACTTTCTGATTGACTTGGACACTCTGTGTTTTGATTGGTGCATTAACATTCAAAGTGATTATTGATATAGTTGGATTAACACCTACCAAACCTTTACTATTCTCTATTTGACGTCCTTGTTCTTTGTTCCTGTATCTGTCTACCACTCTTTTTTTTTACCTTTTGTCCTTTCTTGGCTTCAATTGAATATTTTATATGATTTTGTTTTTTCTCCTTTCTTAGCATATCAGTTATATTTTTTCTTTTTTTTTTCTTTTTTTACCATTTTTGTGGTTGCCCTAGAGTGTACAATTTACATTGACAAGTAATCTAAGTCCACTTTCAGATTACACTACACAATATCACTTCATGAGTAGTATGAGACTTATAATAACAAAATAGTCCTAATTCCTTCCCCCCATCCTTTTGTCATTGTGGCATTCATTACACATACATGCATACATTTAAGATATATATATACATATATATATATATACACATGCATAATAATACATAATCAAATACATTGTTGTTATTATTATTTTGAACAAACTGTTATCTGTTAGGTCAATTAAGAAAATGAAAAATTCAAGTTTTTATTTTACCTTCACTTATTTCTTCAATGCTCTTCCTTTCCTTCTGTAGATCTGAGTTTCTACTTGATATTATTTTCCTTCTCTCTAAAGAACTCCTTTTAACATTTCTTGCAAGGTAGGCCTGCTGGCAACAAATTTTCTCAATTTTCATTTGTCTGATAGTCTTTATTTCTCCCCTTTTGAAGAATAATTCTGCAACGTGTAGATTTCTAGATCATTGTGGGTTGTTGTTTTTTTTTTTTTTTCCTCAACACTTTAAATATTTTACTCCATTCTCTTCTTGCTTGCATGGTTTCTGAGAAGTCAGATGTAATTCTTATCTCTGTTTTCTGTAGGTAAGGTTTGATTTTTCTATGGCTTCTTACAGAATTTTTATCTTTATTTATTTATTTAGTTTATAGTTTGAAATGATATGCCTAGGTAGTTTTGGGGGGCATTTATTGTTGTTGGTGTTCTCTGGGTTTCCTGGATCTGTGTTTTGCTGTCTAACATTAATTTGTAAAAATTGTCAATCACTATTATTTTAGATATTTATTTTGCTCCTTTCTCTCTGCCTTCTTCTTCTCATATTCTCATATGTGTATGCTACACACACCTTTTGTAGTAGTCCCACAGTCCTTGTATATTGTGGGGTTTTTCAGTCTTTTTTCTTTTTGCCTTTCAGTTTTCAAAGTTTCTCTTGATACATCCTAAGCCCAGAGGTTTTTTCTCAGCTGTGTTCGGTCTACTAATCAGCCCACCAAAGGCATTCCTTATTTGTGTTACAGTACTTTTGATCTCTAGCAGTTCTTGGGTGTTTTTTTTTTTTTTTTTAGGATTTCCATCTTTCTGCTTACATCGCCTATTGGTTCTTGAAAGCTATTTGCTTTATCCTTTAGCACCCTTGACATTTTAATCACAGCAGTTTTAAATTCTAAGTCTGATAATTTTAACATCCCTGTCATGTCTGCTTCTGATATTTGCTTCGTCTCTTCAAATTGTAGTTTTTGCCTTTTCGTATGACTTGTAATTTTTTTTTCCTTGATAGCCAGACATAATGTACCAGGTAATAGAAACTGCTGTAAACAGGCCCTTAGTGATGTGGTGGTAAGGTATGGGGAGAGGAAGAGTTCTGTAGGTCTACGGCTCTGCCCCGGTCTTTCAGTGAGCGTACACCTGTGGGCTGCGAACTTCCCAAGTATTCTCAGTTTTTTCTCCCCCTTAGGTGGAGTTGGATGATGACAGTGGGCTGGATTTGGATATTTCCCTTCTCCCATATGGAAGGTTAGAGCTAACTGGAGTTGGTATTTCCCTTCCTACAGGCCAGTTAGGCTCTGATAATACCCCAGCAGGTTAGTCATTAGTTAATTAGTTTCTCCTGAGGGCAGGTCTTGTTAAGAGGAACAGAGTGCTCTGGCATATTTCAAAATAGTTTGTCCTTTCCTGTCCAGAAAAGAAAGCCATTCTTCTGCCAGCATGAAGAACCAGATAAGAAGCCCATCTAAGAAGCCATCATCTACCTTGCTGGGGGGATTCCCTTTTCAATGACACGGAGAAGCCAACAGGGAGAGACCCTAAGACTACATGGGAGAGAGAGAGAGAGGAACCCAGATCCCACCTGGCCTGCCTGACAAGTGCAGATGCCTGTGACAACCGGCAGAAGACAATGCTGGCTAAGTCAGTCCTGACTACAGGGCTGGGGGTGGATAAAGTGGCTGATGTCGCTCAGGGTCACTAAGTTTTGGGTGGCCTGTTAGGCGTGGCAGATAGCTACAACACTCCTAAAGGCAAGAAAGCAGGGCAGCACTTCTCAGTGCCATAGGTGGTTGCACTTGGAGGAGATTGGGGGGGCACATGGAAAGTCACCTTGTGTCTCAGAGTGTGGTACCAGGCCACAGGGGTCTATCCCAGAAAGGCCACCATAAATGTCCAGTGAAAGTGTTGACATGATGAGTCACGTGATTGGGACTGCACCCAGGGAAGATGTGGGGTGGTAGCCAAACAACAGACGTTCTGTAGGAATAACACTGAGCCCGTGGGGAAGGCTGGGGCCAGGCGTGGATCTCCTGCACAGAGCACAGCACAGAGCCAGGAGATATTTTCCCCCAGGAAGCCATAGCAGGGGGACACATTCCCACCTGTCCCCTGTGGTTGCTTCGATCATCTCTATCTTGGACACACAATGGCCATCCTCACCCAGAAGCACCTCAGGGAGGGTCACCAGCTCAGGTCTCTCACCCCAGGACGTGCTGCTTGGGCCCCCAGGTGAGCCCGATTCTCTGAGGCTGCTGCTCTGGGGTGCTCCTGGTCTCCTACCTCCTGGCACCTACCTGAATGCAGCAGCACAAGCTCTAGCCTCATATGCTTGGGGATGGTAGGGGCTAGAGGGAGGTTCAGCGATGCTATGACAGGTGGTTACACTGTCCAATGTCTGCATGTCTGCATATCTTGTGACAGGAATCTCAGAAGCCGAACACATCACCCTGGTTCCTTAAGTGCATGTGGAGCCTGTTGGCAAGGTCACACCAGGACAATCCTGGGAAACGGAGTCCGCAAGCTGTGCAGGACAGGCCTGGGTCTGCAGTGATCTTCAGGACCCTTTCAGACCCCCCAGCCCAGCTACACACCTTTGCTTCTCCCCTCCCTAAACACACATTGTCTGTGGCTCTGCTTCAAAGGTGCTCTCAGAGGAGGGCTGGAACCCATGTCCTCAGTCTTCTCTAGCAGGAAATGAGTGGGGGAATCTCACAAATGTGGGGATTGCAAAACCTGAGGGCAGATTGAAGAGGGGGGCATGGTCCCTGGACTGGGCAGCTCAAGAGGCCATGTCGGGGTGAAGGCCAGGGTGCTGGGGGCTTCGGGCTCCAACGTTAAGCAGCTGCAGTCAGGGCTGGTCTCCTCGAAAACTCCCTCTCAGAGTCCGACGGCGAGCGGGGTGGACGAGCCATCCCAGAAACGCCATCACCTTCTGGAAAGGATGAAGGATGGAGCCCATCCGCTGTCTGCACCCACGGGAGGCGCTGCATCTGCAGGAAGTGGAACTAAGATGCTTAAAGCCTCCCCGTGCCACCACTCCTACCCCTGCCCTGGGGACTGGCCTAGGTGTGTAAAGCCCTCAGTGCAGTGTTTGGAGCACTTGTGTGACACAGGCTGCTTTATCAGTGCTGGGTGCAGAACACAGCGGCTCTGGGTCATCTCATGTGGGGCACCTCCTACAATGTTCTCCTTTCCCACACTCAGTGGAGAATGTCTCTGTGCCCAGACGCCAACGGCAGCATCTGCACCGGCCAGCTGGAGAAGTTAAACAGATAATTACCTCCGCGTGCATCGTGGTGAGCCCAGTTATTAAGGCACTGATTAATTGCCTCTGAAATATAGACCGAGTGACATTGAAACCACACAAAAGCGGGTTGGCCAGAAATCTGAAACAAGAATATTCCTCCAGTACGTCATCACCCTTCCTGAAGGTGTCCCCTCACTTGGAATTATGGAGAATATTCAAGAAAATAAAATGGCATTGATTTCACTTGTTCCATGGGCATTTTGGTTCTGCTGCCTGGCAAGAACGTTTGGTTCAGAGGTCCAGGGCACACGGCCTGTGTTAGTGTTGGTGCCACGTGGCAGAGCCACACAGATCAAGCCTCAAGTGAGAGGACATGTAGAGATGCCTCCAAAACCGACAGCTGTAGATTTAATTTAATTTTAGCTTTTAGAGGATCAGAAATATGTATTTTCCTCAGTTTAATAGTTGGCCTACAGCCATTGTGGAAGTTAAACACATAAACTTTAGTTAGTTAGTATGGAAACTCACAACAGGTAAAAGATTACGAAAAGTTGCTTAAAGAATGCTCTGTTTATTTTAAAGAAAAATGTAACCTGTTAAACATAAAATAACAACAGTTTAAACAATAGTCCATAGTGATTTAGACTCACAAGATATTTATGCTTTTTGCCTTGACGGTAATGATGCACAGAGTCGTTTTACAGATTCGTGAGGGTGGAGGCAGAACAGACCACCCACCCACAGTCACGTAGACTGCCCATCTTCCAGACAGATGACACCAATGACAGGAACAAATCAGATTAAAGAAACTGCTGAAGCTTGCACAAAAGTCAGCCAACCAGAGATGTCCACGAGCCCTTCACAAGTCCTAGCCCTTATCCTTAATTTCTTCTTTTAAAAGCTCATGATTGAAAGCCAGTGGGAGTCTGAGTGTCAGGGGATAGCTTCCCGTCTCCTTGCTTGGCGCCCTGAATAAAGCCTACACTCTCTTCACTGCAAAACTCGGTGCCCACTGTTTGCCTCGGCTGTACACCGGGCAGCTAGGCCCCAGTTCCATAACAATGACATATAAGAAGACCTGGCGATCCTTATTTTCATTTCTGGCCCATAGACCTGGAACTCTTCCTAAGATGTCCGGTTTCACTACTGTTTTTCACGTGAACGCAGCTCATCTCCATGTGCTGACAGCATCCGACATGTCGTTTTTCTCCCATGAGCTATGTCACAACCCAGCAGTGGCCCATTCCTGGGATGGCAGACAGGAGCAGAAGTGAGGGAGAGTTTAGCACCTCCACAGTGCAGCCTGACTGGGAAAGGACTCCAGTCCCCACCCACCACATGACTTTGGGTGGGACATTTGATCTCTCAGGGCCTCAAATTCCTAATGAAAATGCCCCTGTCCGGGCTCCAAGCAGGGCAAAGAGCTGTGACATGGACATTTCTAGACTGCTGTCACACAGAGGGGTCAAGAAAACTAAAACTTTTATTCCTCTCCCTCCCTGTCCCCATGTCTGTCCCACAGGCCACACTGAGGTGACGTGTGCAGGCTAAGTCTCTCCATACATTAGTTCTTCTCCCTAAGCACCATGCGCTGGGGGCCTGGGTGGGCTTGATGGTGGGCATGCTGGCTTCCTTCTTGGATACCTGCCATTTCCTTCAGCCACATGGAAAGGGGGACAAAGTCTCTACTTCTCTGGCCAGTCATTGGCACTGGCACCTTCCAGGGCAGAGTAGTTTTGGGGCCCTGAAGGAATACAGAGCTCGAAGGAGCTCACCCAGGACTCGAGGCACCTGCCCCTTGGCCCTCCTGGCAGCCAGGATGTCCATCTCCCTCTGTGGATCTGGGCCTTTCTCCTGAGAGCAACCGCCCTAGGCCCTAAAAATTTGTATTTGTTGTTTACTTAGTACCTGACACAACTTTGTAAGAGTTTTCGTTAATAATAGAAACGTCACAATAAGCTGAGTTACATGATAAATGAAATTTTCATGGCCTCAGACTGAGGTTGTAAATGGTGGCACAGGGACAATGACCAGCCACAGAGACAAACTCCTGGGGGTAGACATCTCCCAGGCTGTCTTCTCAGCACTATGGCCCAGCCTAATCTCCTTCTCTGCAGCTTTGATGAATAATTGATGCAGAGCCGATAACTATCTCATTAGCGATGGCATTTAATGCATCCTTTCTCTTCATGTGCCCTTTGTTCTTTGTACCTAAAACATAATATGAGTCTGAATGATACTCATAATAAGTAATGAGGTTACATAACCTTGCACAAGTTATTCAACCTTTCTGTGCCTCAGTTTCCTCCTCTGTGAAAAGGGGAAGATAATAGCTGCTAGGGACTGAATGTTTGTATCCCTTCCTCCCCCTAAAATATTTATATGTTGAAACCCTAACCTGTAATGTAATTATTTTTGGAGGTGGGGTCTTTGGGAGGTATTTAGGGTCTGATGAGTTATGAGGGTGGGGCCCTCACAATGGGTATAGTGTCCTTATAAAAGAAGAAAGATACATGAAATCTCTTTCTCTCTCTCCAGCACACTCATCCAGGGCTGGGCCATGTGAGAATGTAACAAGAAGGTGGCAGTCATAAATCAGGAAGAGAACCCTTGCCAAACACCAGACCTGTTGACACCTGGATATTGGACTTCCCAGCCTCCAAAGCAGTGAGAAATAAATGTTTGCTGTTTAAAAGCCACCCAGTCTATGGTATTTTATTATAGCAGCCCTAACTAAGACAATAGCACTGACCCTAAGTTGTGAGGCTTAAATGAGTGAATCTTGAATGAAAAATAAATAAATGAAATCTGGTGGAGGCATTTTTTTGTGTGTTGCTTATTTTAACAGATGAGGTTAAATCACTTGTTCAAGGTCACACAGCTACTGATGGGCAGGGAGGCCAGGATTTGAATTTGTACATTTTGTTCCAAGTTCTGGGTCTTTCTACTGAAGAACGTGACCTCTTAAATGCATCAATAAACCTGTTTATGGAGACATTGTGGCAACAAAACCTTTCCCTGAAGAACTGATGGTGTCTGGATCTCCCAGTTAAGCTAACGTGTTTCTGTCTACAGCACCAGTGGTGAATTCCTTATGATGTGTGCACATAGGTTTTTTGTTTTTAATATAGTTTTCCTCATCCTCGTTGCCTTTTACAACCTAACATGATTAGCACCCTAGAAGGTAGAGCTCATTAGAGATGCAGAGATGGCCTGGAATACCGAGTGTCTGAGACAAAGTGAACGAGTCCTTCAGAACTCCTCTTCAAATCAGCAGCGCCTGGCCTCATTAATTATTAACTGCACTGTGACCTAAATAAATCACAGGATCATACTTCATTGAAACACTGCTTGTCACACAGCCTGCTCATCCAGTCTCTAAATGGTTTGAGAGCGAAGGAAAAATGACTGTCTCTCCAGTGCAATTATAACCCGGTAACTACACAAATTAACGCAGCCCACCCTCAACCAGCTACAACGCCTCCACGCGCCATCGAGCACCAATGCCTCGGTGATCCCACTGTTGTCAGGAAGAGAATAACTGGAGCGAGTTTAACAAGGCGGTTAAGAAAGACTCTCCCTTAATAAATATAACTGCTTATCATTTAGTGTTCTCTGTGACGCTTAAGAATTTGTCAGGAAAATTATTGTTGAACATTTGCCAAAGGGATCTGTTTTGTCAACAGTGAAATGACGGTTAAGTGATACCAGTTAGAATAAACTGAACATGCAATAAATGCTGACCTTGCTGATAAGTTCAAAAACCCTTACCAACTATGGAGTTTTGTCAGATCAGCAAACTCCAACCCCTCTTCAATGCTTAGCAGCGATCATGCATTTGGAGATTGGGTAGAGAACCTGGTAAACAGAGAATCAGTGTTACTTTAAATGTTTGTGCTCCCAACTCTTCTTCTGTGATCTACAGGACAGCGGCCCCAGAAGGCCAGGAGGACAGCCTTCACCAAGTGTCAGTCCTTCTCGTGGACTTTCTGGTTATTTGCTATTTCCTTCCCCCAGCTAAGTCTCTGCTGCAAGCAGCTTGCAGGAGCCCAAAGCACCTGGCAAACATGCTCAGCAAACTTGCATCCCAGCCTGCCCACCTCCCAGGCATGGAGAGCTCCCAAGTTGGGGGACAGATGGAGGAGATTCTGTGTGGGGGTGTCAAGCATCCGCACCCACCACGCATGCCCCTGAGAAGCCCTCAGCAGCAGGCAGGAGAGCCAAGGCAGGCTCGGACATCTCCCGAGGGGCCCAGTGACCCCAGAGCAGGAAGACGGTCTTCATGATGGCTCATGGGGCCCCAATCTGGGATCAGCCAAGCTTTGGTATTGGAAGCGTGAGAGCACGAGCCCCCAGCCAGCCCCTTCCTCTTCTTAAACTCCCTGCCCCCAAATCAGGGCATGATGCTGTTTCTGAAAAGAAAAGGGAAGGGAGGGGAAGGCTTTGACTCCAAGATTTTTTTTTGCTCTGGTTTCCTTTACTGAATTTCTGTGATTTCAGCAACCCTAGCTGCCCAGAACTCAACAGCTTCTGGAACATTCTCTTCCCCGGCTATCCCAACATAGAGTTGGTGACTTCATGACATCTTCACACCCTTTGCTTCACTGCTGACAGAACTGAAATGACCCAGCTTTATCTGTGGTCCCTCAAGCTTTAAACTGGGAGTAGGAGTCTGTTCCTCTTCCCTTCCTGTCTGTAGACTGAGATGGCAGCGCTCTGAGCTGCTCTCCTGCCTCAGTTTCCCTCTGCTGCTCCCTTTTCTCTGCCGCTATCTCCCAAACCAGAAACCAGTACTGAGAGGGAAGGTGGAAGTAGTGCTGGGGTGGTTTGTTTTGCTTTCAAATGTTCTCAAAATTAAATTAGGAACCACATTAAGTCAGAAAATATGAATTCTAATAATAATAGACAGTTTTAACCTCTTTAGGATCTTTTTTCTAATGAGATTTTTGTGCTGTTGGAAGTGCATGAAAACATGCCATTCCTTTGGAAGGGTTACAATAGCTACTTTTGGACTTAATATATATATTTTTTAAATTGGAAACTCAGATGTCCTGCTTTCAAAACTTTACTTACTTCAGTTTGTGTTTGTTCTTTGGTGTCTGGCCAGCATGGGGATCTGAACCCATAACTTTGGTGTTATAGGCTGTGCTCCAACCAACTGAGGCAACCGGGATCTTATTTACTTTAGAGAAAACTCTACCTGTTATGCCTCCCTGATCCCTGTAACTCGTGGAGGCTGTCAACGTCTTCCAGGAACTCAGTCCAGTGACTGAGGAAGAAACTGCCAGGCTCCCAACACCAAAGTGATAGCAGACCCACAGACGAGAATGCCACAAACCGAGCCACTCTGTGCCCAATCTGGCCTAAAGGCCACATCGTGCTAGCCGTGCAGTCGTGGAGTAAGAAACCTCCTGAAACACCAAAGGCCAGGTTTGTCCTAGACTGACTGCACTCCCCACCCCAGGTCAGGCTTTAAAATGAGGCTCCTTGTTACAATTTAGGCAGAAGTGCTGTGAACTGATCTATCCAAAGTGTGTTGAGGTCTGTGTGCTTTGTGTAGGAGAAGAGAGGGGGAAAATGGGGACCGGGCCATTGAAAGGAGAATGTGGTACAGATGCAGCTTCCAGAAAGCTCCAAGGAACCACATAAGATGGAAGACAACATATTTCTGTTTTCTAAGTCTAAATAAATATCTTAATGTTTCTTAAAAGCTCCTCAAATCACAAAACCTGACTTCCCTGCCTGAGCTGCAAGAACACTTTTTCCCCCTTAACTTCCAGGCTCTCCGACGGGGCACGCACCAACCACTCAGCAGCCCACAGAGGTGAAGCGACATCCTTGCTGAAATGTCAGAGTGGAAATGTCACCACTGACGGGAGTGTGTTACTGTGTGTAAATTGGGATGATGAAAAAGGTACTGTCATTTCCCTTGTTTAGGGAGTGCTCATTTGCATATTTCTCAAATTTCACATAATAATGAGCTGGGTTTTGTGTTTGATTTACATCACCTAAGAGGAATAAGGACAGTCTTAAGTGGCCCAGGGCCAGTAACTCGCTGATTGATGCGGCTCCTTGCGTGTCTGGCAATAAGCTACTCCCTTAAACGAACGACTCAGTGGATATGGCCTAAATATTCATTACTGGCGCATTCTCCGGGCCCACGAGCTGGCTCTAGATGGACAGTTTTCTGATACAGGCAGCAGGATCTGGGTAAGAATGCCACACGTTTCTCCTCTGCAGCAAACAAATGTCACATGAACCACGTGTCTGTCTGTTACTCTAGGGCATTGCCCTTCCAGGAGATCATATCAGAGACTGTGGGAACACATCAATTTTATCACCCAAGGGTTGGAGGAGCTGTCCTGGCCACTCTGCATAGAAGCCAGGCATCCGGGTGGGGGGAGCAGGCCCTGTGGAGTCACCCGAAGGCTGGCAATAGGGTCTTTACTGTGACTGTCATGTCTTTTAAAAGAAAGTGGCACTGATTTAGATGCTGAAACTGGTAAAGTTAAGAGCTAGGAAAGGTTGATGGGGACAGGGAAAGAACATATATGTCACTGATTTTACATACAAAGAAAAGCTTTATAGCAGATTTAATTTAAATAAATGAAACCAGAATAATTCACATAGCAATGAATGGGGCAGAACGGGGATCCTCTTCAGTGTTCAAAAAAAAAAAAATGCAAGGAAAAACCAAATTATTTTGGACTTAATTTTGGTTGCCAGTCTTAAATGTTTAAGCTGTGATGTAGCCCTGAGGTTGAGACTGGATCACTCAGTACACAGCTTCTCTAGGTCTGAACACATCTTTCTCCAGAGCTTAGTTGTAAAGACTTGGGGTCAGGTGTTTTATTCTATGGCACTTTGATTACCTGTGTCTAGCTCTAGGTATGATGATGGAAAGGTCCTCAAAAATGAGGTTAAACTTGAATCTGTGTGTTCACAGACAAAGAATACTTAGTTTTGATTTGAATGGCACATATGGTAAAAAATATGCTACTTGACTGTTGTGAAACCCTGGTATTTGAAGTCCCATTCTGGATACACAAAAGTAGGTAGAATAGGTTTAAAATAACCCTGATAATTGTAGGATACATGGGCTCAGCAGAGAAGCTAATAGAACATGTGGGGTGGTGACTGAGGTTCAATCACAGGAATTAGTAGCTTTTATGCTTTTTCAAAGATCTTAACATGTTGTTGGGATATAGGTAACTAATGAAAAATATGCATCACGAAACAAAAGGAGGAAGTAGAATGAATAAATATTTCTTGAAATGGGAATTTAATTAGGAGATAGATATACTGAGTAAATTTTAGGGAAGATGATAGGTCCTTAAGAATATTAATGTGATGTATCAGTCTGTTTCTGTTGCTTATAACAGAATACCTGAAATTGAGTAATTAACAAGAAAATAAAATTTATTGCTTATACTCCCAGAGGCTGGAAAGTCCAAAATTCAGAGAACACATCTGGTGAGGGTCTTGGTGGTAGCAAGAGTGACCTAGGGATTTCACATGGCAGAAAATGTTGGAGCAGAGACCTTCACGTACTCTCCTTTTCAAGCCCCCAGAACCATGCCCCTGACTACCATTACTAATCCATTCACCACTGCACCATCCTCCAGTCCAATCACCTCTTCAAGGCCCCACCTCAATTACCGTAACAGCACTTCCCACCCTCAGCAGTCACAGTGGGGGCTAAGCTTCCAATGTATGGACTTCAGAGAACACAGTTCAATCAGCCAACAGCATGTGAAGATTCTAGTTCTGTACAAGCATCTGCAGGAGACGTGGCGGGCAACGATTGGGAGACATCACCATGTTTGAGGTTAATATTCTGGGCATCAACCAAAACAGAGCATGGGAACAGCCGTGCCCAGAGTGGGTAAAGGAGATGAAGGTAAAGGATATGAGGGTAAAGGAGATGAAGATAAATGAGATGAAGGCAAAGGAGAGGAAGGAAAAGGAAATTAAGATAAAGGAGATGAAGGTAAAGAAGATGAGGGTAAGGGAGATGAAGGTAAAGGAGTTGAAGGTAAAGGAGATGAAGGCAAAGGAGATGAAGGCAAAGGAGATGAAGGCAAAGGAGATGAAGGCAAAGGAGATGAAGGTAAAGGAGTTGAAGATAAAGGAGATGAAGGTAAAGGAGATGAAGGTAAAGGAGATGAAGATAAAGGAGATGAAGGTAAAGGAGATGAAGGTAAAGGAGATGAAGGCAAAGGAGATGAAGATAAAGGGGATGAAGGTAAAGGATATTAGGGTAAAGGAGATGGAGATAAATGAGATGAAGGCAAAGGAGAGGAAGAAAAGGAAATTAAGATAAAGGAGATGAAGGTAAAGAAGATGAGGGTAAGGGAGATGAAGGTAAAGGAGTTGAAGGTAAAGGAGATGAAGGCAAAGGAGATGAAGGCAAAGGAGATGAAGGCAAAGGAGATAAAGGCAAAGGAGATGAAGGCAAAGGAGATGAAGGTAAAGGAGATGAAGATAAAGGAGATGAAGGTAAAGGAGATGAAGATAAAGGAGATGAAGGTAAAGGAGATGAAGGCAAAGGAGATGAAGATAAAGGGGATGAAGGCAAAGGAGATGAAGGTAAAGGAGTTGAAGATAAAGGAGATGAAGGTAAAGGAGATGAAGGTAAAGGAGATGAAGATAAAGGAGATGAAGGTAAAGGAGATGAAGGCAAAGGAGATGAAGGCAAAGGAGATGAAGGTAAAGGAGATGAAGATAAAGGAGATGAAGGTAAAGGAGATGAAGGTAAAGGAGATGAAGGTAAAGGAGATGAAGATAAAGGAGATGAAGGTAAAGGAGATGAAGGCAAAGGAGATGAAGGCAAAGGAGATGAAGGCAAAGGAGATGAAGGTAAAGGAGTTGAAGATAAAGGAGATGAAGGTAAAGGAGATGAAGGTAAAGGAGATGAAGGCAAAGGAGATGAAGGCAAAGGAGATGAAGGCAAAGGAGATGAAGGCAAAGGAGATGAAGGCAAAGGAGATGAAGGTAAAGGAGATGAAGATAAAGGAGATGAAGGTAAAGGAGATGAAGTTAAAGGAGATGAAGATAAAGGAGATGAAGGTAAAGGAGATGAAGGCAAAGGAGATGAAGGCAAAGGAGATGAAGGCAAAGGAGATGAAGGCAAAGGAGATGAAGGTAAAGGAGATGAAGGTAAAGGAGATGAAGGTAAAGGAGATGAAGGTAAAGGAGATGAAGATAAAGGAGATGAAGGTAAAGGAGATGAAGGCAAAGGAGATGAAGGCAAAGGAGATGAAGGCAAAGGAGATGAAGGTAAAGGAGTTGAAGATAAAGGAGATGAAGGTAAAGGAGATGAAGGTAAAGGAGATGAAGATAAAGGAGATGAAGGTAAAGGAGATGAAGGTAAAGGAGATGAAGGCAAAGGAGATGAAGATAAAGGGGATGAAGGTAAAGGATATTAGGGTAAAGGAGATGGAGATAAATGAGATGAAGGCAAAGGAGAGGAAGAAAAGGAAATTAAGATAAAGGAGATGAAGGTAAAGAAGATGAGGGTAAGGGAGATGAAGGTAAAGGAGTTGAAGGTAAAGGAGATGAAGGCAAAGGAGATGAAGGCAAAGGAGATGAAGGCAAAGGAGATGAAGGCAAAGGAGATGAAGGCAAAGGAGATGAAGGTAAAGGAGATGAAGATAAAGGAGATGAAGGTAAAGGAGATGAAGGTAAAGGAGATGAAGATAAAGGAGATGAAGGTAAAGGAGATGAAGGCAAAGGAGATGAAGATAAAGGGGATGAAGGTAAAGGATATTGGGGTAAAGGAGATGGAGATAAATGAGATGAAGGCAAAGGAGAGGAAGGAAAAGGAAATTAAGATAAAGGAGATGAAGGTAAAGAAGATGAGGGTAAGGGAGATGAAGGTAAAGGAGTTGAAGGTAAAGGAGATGAAGGCAAAGGAGATGAAGGCAAAGGAGATGAAGGCAAAGGAGATGAAGGCAAAGGAGATGAAGGTAAAGGAGATGAAGATAAAGGAGATGAAGGTAAAGGAGATGAAGGTAAAGGAGATGAAGATAAAGGAGATGAAGGTAAAGGAGATGAAGGTAAAGGTGATGAAGGCAAAGGAGATGACAGTAAAGGAGATGAAGGCAAAGGAGATGAAGGTAAAGGAGATGAAGGTAAAGGAGATTAAGATAAAGGATATGAGGGTAAAGGAGATGAAGATAAATGAGATGAAGGCAAAGGAGAGGAAGGAAAAGGAAATTAAGATAAAGGAGATGAAGACAAAGGAGATGAAGGTAAAGGAGATGGAGGCAAAGGAGATGAAGGCAAAGGAGATGAAGGTAGAGGAGATGAAGGTAGAGGAGATGAAGGTAAAGGAGATGAAGGCAAAGGAGATGAAGGCAAAGGAGATGAAGGCAAAGGAGATGAAGGTAGAGGAGATGAAGGTAGAGGAGATGAAGGTAAAGGAGATGAGGGTAAAGGAGTTGAAGGTAAAGTAGATGAAGGCAAAGGATATGAAGGCAAAGGAGATGAAGGCAAAGGAGATGAAGGTAAAGGAGATGAAGGTAAAGGAGATGAAGGTAAAGGATATGAGGGTAAAGGAGATGAAGATAAAGGAGATGAAGGCAAAGGAGAGGATGGAAAAGGAAATTAAGATAAAGGAGATGAAGACAAAGGAGATGAAGGTAAAGGAGATGAAGGTAAAGGAGATGAGGTTAAGGGAGATGAAGGTAAAGGAGTTGAAGGTCAAGGAGTTGAAGGTAAAGTAGATGAAGGCAAAGGATATGAAGGCAAAGGAGATGAAGGCAAAGGAGATGAAGGTAAAGGAGATGAAGGTAAAGGAGATGAAGGTAAAGGATATGAGGGTAAGGGAGATGAAGATAAATGAGATGAAGGCAAAGGAGAGGAAGGAAAAGGAAATTAAGATAAAGGAGATGAAGACAAAGGAGATGAAGGTAAAGGAGATGAAGGTAAAGGAGATGAGGGTAAGGGAGATGAAGGTATAGGAGTTGAAGGTCAAGGAGATGAAGGTAAAGGAGTTGAAGGTAAAGGAGTTGAATGTAAAGGAGATGAAGGTAATGGAGATGAAGGCAAAGGAGATGAAGGTAAAGGAGATGAAGGTAAAGGAGAGGAGGATAAAGGAGATGCGGGAACCAGAAAGCATGAAGAAAGAATTCTCTTGTTGGTGTTTTGTTTAGAGTGAATGTATGAGAGACACAGAGAGCAAGAGAGAGAGATTGTCTAGTGAGGCTGCAAACAGGACCCCTCATGGAGGGGCCAGGTGAGTAATGTCCTGATTTCCCCTCCTCACCTCACACCTCCTGCTGTGCTCTCTTTGGCTGAACTGAACAAAGTCAGAGCATGTGTCATTCATACAGATCAGCCTCCTTGGGCTCAGGGCTGGGAGGAGAACAGGACAGTGCAGGTGACAAGACAGATGGAATGCACCCAGCACAACCTCTTATCAGGAAAAGTAGGTGTTTCATGGGTTACACTGTATCTGAAGGACAGCTGGCATCAGAGACTTCTCTGTCTGCTCAGTATCTGTTCCAGAGACTGGCATTAGTTGGGGCTGAATTAGTACCGGAAGAGATGCATAAACGGGTGGATGAATGGATGGATTGATCAAGGGAGGGATAAAGGCAAAAGGAATGGATGGATGGATGAATAGGAGGATGAATGGATGGGTGGAGGGATGAATGTGGAAGGATGGGTGAAGGGTGGATGGGTTGATTGATGGATGGACGGACGGAAGGATGGATGGATGGACAGATCAGAGAGGATGGGTGGGTGAATAGACAGACAAGGTATGATTTAAGGGCTGAGCTGTGCTGTTGCGAGCATGTGTCCACCTGTTCATTGATTAGCAACACTCATGACGGCACTGTTCCGGTCTCTATCTGTGGGTTGACAACACTGCCTGGAGGCACTTCTGGCTTCCACTAGGACAGCATTATACAACCTACAGTGTGTGGGGGGGTGGGGAGGGTCATTATTAAAGAGATAAAGATATGTTTTGATTTATATTGTAAATTAACTATTACAGGTATTATTTTATTATTCTCCCTTTGAAATAAATTACTAAGTACTGAATGGTTAGTTTTGAGAAAGATAAGTTGGTCACGAGAACATGCCTCTAAACAATTCCATCTGCTATGGTAGTTTTGAATATTAAGTTGTTTTAAATTAGTTTTCTTATACAATATTGTCAAATTTATGACTGTAATGAACAATTAATTAAAGTCAGTATACTAAGAAACACTAATATTGAAATGGAATGAAGAAAGGAGCATAATATTATAATAAATTGACAAATTTTCCTAAAGATAATTTTCACCAGACATATAAATTATAACCTTACAATCAAAATCCTCTAACACATTGTAATATGTTGCATATTTTTAAAAATGATAAAAATTTTAAAATAGATACAATTTACCAATTTGGCTTTTTATTTGTTTACGTAAAAAAAAATCAACCTGTATTTTGGGTGCAAGTAGAGAAAATCTCAAGATGGAAGCCTGGAAGCTTCTCTCTCTTATTTTGTCATTTAGAAAGAAAACAAGAAAATAATAAAGATATTCTTCTTATATGAAGATGAAGAATTGTAAGCATCTATGCAAGTCAATTTTTTAAATTTCTTTTGATGCCACGATACTGAATGTTATTGTTTGGTTTTCTATACACATGAACACATATCGTGCTACAAAAGCAAAAAAAAATGTGTCATTTTAGAACTATTTGTCAACAATCCTGCTTGCTTTCCTTCAAAATTAATTTAAAGCAATTGAGTAATACATAATAACTGCTAAATAAGAAAAAGTCTAAACGCTTTCTTTATAAAATAAAGATTACTAAAGATTACACTTAAATTTGTAATAAAAATTTTAGGACAATACAGATACCTAAAAGTATATTTAGAGAGAGAAAGAGACAAAGATTATTTAAAATTGTTTCTTTAGTAATACAGTGCAGACATATAGGGAAAAAGATTTCAAAGGCCTAACTAAAGAGGTTACTGAAAATAAATAAAGAGGTTACCGATAAATAGCTATAAAAGTGTTTCCCAGTCAACGGTTCCAGGCAGCTCCACTAAGTCTGCTCCCAGCACTGCAGTCATGACAGGAAACGTTCCCGTAAGCATCGTGCTCTCACAGGCTGACCTAGATTTGACACGAAGTGTTCTAAAAGTAAAATGGATCGTTTGGGAGGGTCAAGGGTGCGCAGACTGAAGACACATTACACGCTTTGAGTGTTGAAACCAACCACGGAACTCAAACGATGATCATTTTCTGAGGAAAAACAATAGCAGGGCTAATCTGTTTTTTAAAAAATGAACTTGAGAAACAGGCTTTAATGTCTCCTTTAAATCTATGCTCTGTAGGTAATGGACAGCAAAGGTACACGTTCTTAAAGAATGATCGTAACTCATCAAAGCACAATTTATAGACGCTGGAGACTTCAGCATAAGTCACACAGGGTGGTGTTGTGTCAGAATGCTTGTGCCTCAGCGTCCCGCAGTCGACGTCGTAAATTTAACCCCGTCTGTCTCACTCCTGGACAGAGCCCAGCATCACTTCATTCACCAGACGCTCTTATTAAAAACGTCCACGGGTCAAATCAAAGTGGTGATGTAAGATACCAGAAGCTCACTACTCAGCCACCCGATGGTGACTGCAGGCCTCAGCACAGTCCCTGGGACTGACTTGAACCTCCTCCTTCGTCTTAAAAAAACACACAAACATGAAAGTGATTCTGTGTGCAAAAAATGTATCATACACTCCAGTTTAATTGTTGTATGAGCCATGTGTGCATTTCAATATTCTTTTTTAATGACAAATTACCTGTGACTTGTGATAAGGACATACTGGGTCCATCTTAGTGTAATGGTGCATGTGAATGTGTGTATGTATGTCTATTTTTGCATATGTATTGATGTGTGCACAAATGTGTGTGCATGAATGTATATGTAGAGTCCATGTATGTATGTGTGTTTTCATGAAGGAGTATGTATATTTGTATATATGCGAATATATGTGTTTTGCACATTTATGTGTAAGTGTGTTTATGTGTATTTGTAATGTGTATGTATGGGTATGTTTATGTGTGTATGTAATGTGCCTAAATATATGTATATGTGCATCTGAATGCTTCATGCATATGTGCATGCTTGTGTATGTTCGTCAGTGTGTCTGTGCTCCTGTGTGTCTGTGTATGGGTGTGCACTAGTGCATATGTGCATGTCTTGTAAATGTGTGTTTGTGTGTGTACACATATGCATATGTGTGCACATGTTTGTGCACAAGGTTGTAAACGACTTCTACATGGCCTAATTAGAGCTTTAGTTAGTTTCCTAGAGGCTTATTTTACATAGATAAGCTAAAGATCTACTCCTCTCTGAGCTCATTGTAGAAAGTCTATTACATGTTTCCACTTTGCTCTGAATAAAAATTCTAAAACAAGTTTTTCTTAGGGAGGCTTACAATCTAGGGCTTGCCTGTATTTCTGGCTGCACACCCAAGTAGCCTCAACCTGCAGAAAAATGCGCAGACTGCTCTCTCCCCGCCCAGGCCCCAGCTCCTTGGCCAAGGCCCCTTTGTCCTGAGAGCCCGCCCCTGCCCCTCCAGTCAGCTGGATGCTGCCAGAATATGGACCACCCATGGGAGCTGACCTGTCTTCCTCACAGCAGGTTCACACGCCAGTTTCCAGAATGGGCACACATACTCGACCACGACGAAACATCCCTTTCCTTACAGTGCTTGTTGAATTGTGAATGTGCCCTTAGTCAAAACCAGAAAACCACAGTGCTGTCCAGATACAGAGTCTTTACCATATTCAAAGTTCAAAGAATTCAGATGAAGAATCAAGCCCATTATGTTGAATAGATGGTGTTGTTACTTATCTTAGGATTATTAAGTTACAGACATTTCTAAAAGGTTTCTCTTATCACAAAGAAAGGGAGTGTATGAATATAAATAGAAAAATTGGGGGTGGAGGTGGCTTCCAAGGCTAAGGCTCGGAATGGCCCCCTCCGGCTCCTCTCTCAGCCCTCCCTGAGCCCCCACAGGGCCCGTCCCAGCAGAAGTGCCATCGTGTCTCCAGGAAACTCAGAGGAATCAAAAACCACAATATTGTGGCAAAGACACGTAGGAATCAAGTCTGCCCTTACAAGTCATTCTGAAATGCAGGTTTCCCTGATGCAGGGAAGTAATGTGAGGTTCACAAATGAAAAATCTAAACTTAGGAAACATTTTAAAGGTGAGCTGCTAGTGTTAGATAGTGGTAATTCTTAAAAATGTGTCAATGCTGCTTAGTCTTAGTATTTATTCATAACTTACACGCAGCCTACTACCAAAAGAGTGTGCAATGGACTCAGAAAAAGACACATCTCTCAGCCTAGCAAAGACATCTCCCAAAACCCACAGCTAATAGCTAACTCAATACCTAATATTAAGAGACTGAAAGCCTTCCCTCAAAGATCAGGAACAAAACAAGGATGTCCATTCTTGCTGCTTCTATTCAACATGGTACTGGAAGATCTAGTGCAGGCAATTAGGCAAGAAAAAGGAATAACAGCCATCCAGACTTGAAAGAAAAAAGTAAAAGCATATTTGCAGATGACATCATGGTGTATACAGAAAACTCTAAGGAATCCCACATTAAGAAATTACTACAATTAACAAATGAGCTCAATAAGACTGCAGGATACAAGATTAATATGCAAAACTCAACTATGTTTTTATACAGTAACAATGAGCAAACAAAATGAAATTAAGGCAATGATTCCATTTATAATAGCATCAAAAAAAATACAACACTTAGTAAATTTAATAAAAGAAATACAAAACTTACTCTCTAAACACTACGAAGCACTTTTGAAAGAAATTGAAGACTTAAATAAATTGAAAGACATTTTATATTCATGTATTAGAATATTTAATACTGTTAAGATCACAATACTCCCCAAATAGATCTATAGATTCAACTCACTCCCTATGAAATGCCCAGCTGACTTCTCTGCAGAAATTAACAGCTAATTCTAAAATTCAAATGGAAATTCAAGGGACCCACAATAGTCAAAATCGGAGGAGACAGTTGAACGACATACAATTTCTGATTTCAAAACTTGCTGCAAAGCTGCAGGTGTCAAGACAGTGTGGTGCTGGCATAACAATACCCGTATAAGTCAACAGAACAGGCTGGAGAGTTCAGCTATGAGCCACACACTTACGTCCAATTAATTTGGGGCAAGGGTGCCCAGGCAAGTA
Source organism: Cynocephalus volans (assembly GCF_027409185.1). Lineage (NCBI taxonomy): Eukaryota > Metazoa > Chordata > Mammalia > Dermoptera > Cynocephalidae > Cynocephalus > Cynocephalus volans. Next base: position 160,291,743 of record NC_084466.1, read on the forward strand.
AATGAGAAAAGGGTGGTATTTTCAACAAACGCTGCTGGGACACCCGAATACTCACATACAAGAAAATGAAGTTGGAATCCCACCTCCCACCATATGCAGAAATTAACTCCAAGTAGATCAAAGATCAACAATTAACCCAATTAAAATAAAATAAAAGGACAAATAACCCAATTAAAAAATTAGAAAAGCATATAAATAGGCATTTCTTCAAAGATATGCAAATGGCCAGTAAGCACATGAAAATATGCTGCTCATGATTAACTATCAGGGAAATGCAAACCAAACCCATGTGACACTATGGCACGCCCGCCGCAAGGACGGCTGTTAAAAAAAAAAAAAAGCAAACAGAGAACAATGAGAATTGTTGGACACCCAGGAAATCAGAGCCTCATCCACTGCTGGGTATGAAACGGTGCAGCCACCCAGGAAGGCATTCTGACAGTCCCTTCCAGGTGAAGCCCAGGGGAACTAGGTGACCCGCCACTCCACTCCTCAGTATATCCCAGAAAGAAATGCAGCTTGCACAAGAACGTAAACAGCAGCATAGTTGCTAACAGCCTGTGCCCGCCAGCACTGGTGAAAGCACACACAGAAGGTGCACGCCCGTGCACTGGAGCACTATCCAGCCGTAGAAAGGAACGGAGCACTGACACACGCCTGAAAATGTTCCGCTAAGTGAGAGAAGCTAGAGACAAAAGACACGTACTATATGATTCCATTGACGAGAAATGTCCAGAACAGGGAATGTCTATGCAGACAGAAGGTAGATCAGTGGTCGCCTGGGGCTGAGAGAGGAGAGAGGTGATGGAGAGAATGGGGGCAACAGCTGAGGGGTGTGGGGGCTCCTTGTGGAGTAAAGGAAATGTCCTGAGGCTGACTGGGGTGAGGGCTGCACGTGTCTGTGACGACGCTGAAAGCCATTCAGTTGTACACTTTAAACTCATGAATGTGTGGTATGTAAATATCTCAATAAAACTTTTTTAAAAGAAATGTGTGTGTGTATGTGTGTGTGTGTGCGTGTGTGTGAGTAATTTTTTTAAATGAGATCATTCCGGTATGGGAAAAGGATGGGATAATTACATCCGAATATGTCTCTATAGTTACTCCATTTGAATATTAAAGTTAGAACTGAGAACCTCGGCCTTCACAGCTCAAAGGGGAATCATTCACCCCGCCTGATTCAAAGAAAACTCCCATGTCACCGGGAACGTATTGCTTCTCCTCCTGCTGAATCCTAGCATGGGTGTGCGCTGTGAAACGGCATGGTCATCAGGCGGTTTTGCAGAAGAGCACCTGCCCATTTTGTCAGCTGACCTCTGCCTGCTGATCCCAGACCATCCTCAGCTCTGTCTCTGGGCCAACATCCAGTGCATGCGGGCTTCCCAAATGTTGGTTGCACAGCCAGGCCTGTGTCTGCAGGCGAAGAGCCCTGTGCATGGGGCAGACACAGCTGACACGTCCACCGGCAGGATCTTGGGGCTGGGGCCATTGAGGAGGCAAGGGGTCGATGGGCCTGCAAGGACAAGGCCTCTGGCAGGCATAGGAGCTCCTACAGGGACAAGCCACACGTGGACAAGCCAAGGACATGGGTCTCCTCTTGGCCCAGAAGATTCACATGAACACATTGGGTGAATTGCCTTTTATTCTCACACCCATAGTGAAAATTCAGGACTAACTTTTCGGGAAAGTGTGAGGGCACGGGGAAGAAACCGTTCTCCAGAAAACTGCCATGTGTACAGTAATGCTGCTACACCGGCTTCAGCTTTGACAAAAAGAAGAAAAGAGAGAGAGAGAGAGAACGGTCTTTTCATCCGCATTTGGACATTGGTGATGACAGCCAGCACTGACTGGGCAGCTTGCAAGGTGCACAGCTGAGTGAGCCTTGAACAGACGGTCTCAGCTCTCTGTCACAACAACCCCATGCACTTAGACTCTGCTCTCCAACCTCACAGGTGAGAGGACCCAGCCTCCAGGCAGGGTGGGAAGCCAGGTCCTGGCTCTGGAACCACACACATCCCCACTTCTCAGAGCCCACATGGTGCCCTGAGCCAGTTTCTGTTTTCCTTAGAAGACTGTCCCTAGCACCTGTGAGTCCCACTGTCTTATTTGAATCTCTCCTGTGCTACAAAATTCTGGGTGCCCTGTTAAGTGTGTTAGGTGGTTATGCTAAGAATACATTACAGTTGAGAACCAAAGTTATCATTGAGTTACTTGAGACAAAAGCCTTCCGGAGCTAGTGTGATGTTAATAACAACAGGACACAGTAACAAAGCAACCATGATGAGAGTCAGCAGTCGGAAGCCTGGCTCTCTTCTCGGTCTCCACTCGCTAACGCGCACCACGCCCCTGAATCTGCTGGGTGATACCCCGGCCAGGTCTGACGTCCAGAAGCAAGGCACAGAAATTGACCCTCACCTCCAGAGGATGGAGCTGGGTGCACATATGTGTCTGCATGCTTGGTGTGCTGTTGAAACATAACAACCTAATCTTCAGGGTGGCATCACCAAGAAAACAACAGAGTAGCCTTAAGTAAGAGAGAGGCTAGAATTATGAAACACTTGATAACATACAAATAGGACGCAGGCCATTTGTGCTGCAGGTGTGGGCATGATTAATGCCCAGGACTGGGTTAACGCGCCTCGCGATGAATAGCCTTGACGCAGCCACATCTTTTATTACGCTCCCTGGCAGTGGGCTGCTAACAGTGGTTGAGCCTCAACTTCTTCTTTCAAACATTTCAGGCACAAATAATAGAAGATTTCCAATTAAAAGGGATAATCTCCCTTCAGAAGCAAAGTAGTAAGCAGAGTGAATAATTTAAAAAGCTTTGGGGATATAAAGATTTATTCCATCTGCCCATAAGCAATAAGTCGGCGGGTTTTATTAACAATTTAAAAATAGAAGACAGGGATGCATGAGACGCGCGAGACATGGTCTTTTGTCCATGATTCTTTATCGTTATGCTTTTCCAAAGTGTTGTCATTATGTAAAACATTATTTCAATTTGTTTTCTTCAAACCCCAAATCATATTCAATAAGTTTTTACAGGTTTAGAAAATAGGAACTGGTCAACAAGAAAAAAACATGGTCACTGAGAAAACAGCAAATACCCTCAGGCTGTGAGATGCTTAAAAGCGCATTTGAAGACTCTGTTTATCCACTTGCCTTTCAGGGTGGTGATACATCTCGATTAAACACAAGAGTGGGGACAAGTATTAGGACTGTTATCTGATCCAGTCCACTCATATAGATTTATTTTATAAATTTGCCTGGCAAGAGTAATTTGGTATTTACTCCTAGTGCTAATTAAAAATTAATATATTTGTAATTTCAGAGCCATTATCTAAATGGTTCCTCATTTCTACCTTGCATAAAGAATTTGATAGTCTTAGACACAACATGAGCATAGAATCTGGACTCAAAGAAAATTCTGGAAGACCGAATTGGGATAAATAGATTTTAGGTGAGTTTTCCCTAAACTTTCTGGTAATTTCTGGGATAATATTAGAAACAGAAAGAAGGTTGCTGGCTGAACGCAGTATGGAGGAAAGGGCCTCATTTTCTCTGCAGAAATTCATTATATGCACCCAAAGAACTACTTGGTTTAGATTTAGTGTACTTCTGCTGAAATACTTGCTGGCGTATTTTTTAGTTGTTATCAAGTCTGTCTCTCAGCACGCTGTAGCCTCCTATACTAATAGAACGTGTTCCCCCGGCCACACCATTGTTAGTTTGAATAACATTCAGGATTCTATCAGTGGTCTAAATAGGTCTTTATATTTGGGTGCAGTTGGTTCCCTTGGCAATAGTTTTGAAGCATTGTGGTAAATGGACACACACGACAGGCCTCCTCCAGGGAGGGTGTCATGCAGGGGTAATGACAAGAGCTCGCATGGACAGAGCTCTTGCAGTTCTCCTGGAACTGCCCCACAGCGTCCCAGAGTTTCTCTCACATCCTTCTCACAACCACCCTACAAGAGGTTCAATTCCAAATTCCCATTTTTCCAGAGACAACTGAGGCTGCAGCTGTTCAGGGAAATATCCAGCTATAGAGCAGGTCAGTGCAGAGCTGGGATTCTGACTCTATCTAGGACAAGCACAGATTGAATCATGGATGTTCCAGAGCATGTGAGTCCCCAGCTCTGGGCTTTGTGCTGTGTGTTCATTATTTCCTGCAGTCCTCCCCAGACGCCAAGCTGCCAGTGCTCTTGCTGTGCCCACCACACAGAGGAGGAGACAGAGAGGGTCAGAGAGGGGGAGCAACTCAACTGTGGGAGACAGCCAGAGGTGTCGGAGCCCGGATACACAGCCAGGTCCACCCAGCTCCAGAGCCACCTTCTCAGCACTTGAGCCAGCCACAGGCCTGGGCCCAAAAAGGGTTTCATTGGGGGAAGGAGATCACATGCCGAAGGTTCTGGGAAAGACCCGTGCTGTGTGGTCCTGGAACAGCAGGAAGGGACAAATCCCAGGACTGGGAGATTGGCCTGGCTGGTGTTTCCTGCAGCGCCGGCAGGCTGCTGGTATACAGCAGGGCACGGCTGAGTCCTCAGCCCCCATCTGAAGATGATTTACTCCCTGAAGCCCTGTCCAGGTGTCGCCACTGCCCTCAGTCTCTCCAAACATGGACCCTCAAGGTGTTACCAGCGGGGCCTCGGACTCACTGGGGCAGCTGCTGCTGGACCCTCAGCCTCCAGAGGACATGAGGCGACTGGTCAGTGGCGTCCGTCATTTGCTGAGGACCCTACTTTGGCGTCTCTTTGGAATATGTTTGAACCAGAAAGATAACATGATGTAGTGTTTTGTCTGTCCATTTGTGTTAATGCTCCCAGGACTTGGATGTTCAAACTGATGGGTTCAAAGAAGGACTTTCCCCGAATGTGTGCTGAGGCCTCTGTAGACAACCCAGAAAGCCCTATTTTCAGAAGGGCTTCTGCCAGTTGGATGGAATGGGGGTTCCTTCGAATTTTCTGGTGTAATTAAAGCCCTCAGATCCTGAAGTGGACCCATGGTGTCTGTCCGGGTGTCCGGACCCCTGTCCCGAATGACAGTCCACAGCCTCTTCCTCTACGTTTCACTCGTACTATTTCTTGTGAATTTATGAAATCATCTGGTTTCAGACTGAAACGTCTGGTTATCACAATGATTTACAGAGTTAACCAGGAGCCAATAAAACCTCCTCATATCAAGGCATACAAAATGGTTCTTAAGACACACTTTCTTTAATTAAAAACATGCACTGAGCAGGTATGTTGCTGGACAGCCACAGCTTCACCTGGGAGCTTGCTCGAGGTGCAGAATGCTGTGCCCCGCCCAGACGTGCCGCATCGGGCTGGTTTCAGCGGGGCTGTCTGGGAGCCCCCGCAAGGAGGGGTGTTTGTGCTGTAGCCTGCTGGGTCAGCTGGGGCAGGTGGGAGGAGCGCTTGGGCAGAAGTCCATGTGCAGAGGCAGAGGCAGGAAGGAGCTTTGCGGGCTCCAAAAACAGAAGTGACATCAACATCGATGTGCAAGAGCCCAGCGGACCAGGAGGAGGGCACGGGAGAGGCCGTGGGGAAGGAGCAGACAGGGGCTAGATCCTGCCAGGTCATTGTCTCGGTCAACTCGGGCTGCTCTAGCAGCCTGTGGGCTTAAACACAGACATGAATTTCTCACAGTTTCTGGAGGCTGGAGGTCCAAGATCAAGACACTGACAGATTTTGGGAAGAACCTGCTTCCTGACTTCCAGCAGCCATCTCCATCTTCTTGCATGCTTGAGTGTGAAGAGGTCATCTCTGCACCTCTTCTTAGGAGGACACTCGTCCCACTCAGGAGGGCTCCACCTCATGACCTAATCATCCCCCAAAGGCCCCACCTCCTCATATTATCACCCTGGAGGTTAGGCTGCCACATATGAATTTAGGGGACACAAATGTCCAGCCCACTGCAGTCATCTAGGCCATGGTCAGTGGTCTGGGCGCTAGTGAGAGACGGATGGGAAGGATGACATAGCAGGACCCGCATGGTGAAAGCTCTCCTGGCCATGCTATGGGAGCTAGACCCTCAGAGCCTCCCTGTACCTCCTCAAGCCCCCTTGGCCTCATCTGTCTTCTGTTCCGTCTGTCCCTGTGGGGCAGCCTCAGGAGCTCCATCCTCTCCTGGGTGAACTCAGCAGCAGCCCACCACACACCTCTTGCCTCTGCAGAGTCTCCTGTCAAGGCTGGGGCATGAGACATCTCGGAACTGCACCCATCTACGCAGGCCCCAGAGTGCGGGGTGATCAGCAGACCAAGGGCATATCCTCGCCACTGGGCACCTCTATGCTGCCCTCTCCCCACCAGACAAGTGATTCTGGACACAGCCTCCATGGCATCTCAGGAGATGGTGGGGGAACGGAGGGACAGTCACCTTAGCAGGAGCTAGCTGATGATGTTACCAGGCACAGGTCCAGCTGCCTGCTCACTTTCAAAGCAAACCACTCAGAAGTCAAATGCTGGTGAAATGGAAGTCGGGTGTTATTCAGGAATACAGGTGATCTGAGGAGAGTTGTTAGAATAACCCACCTCTCCAGTAAGCCTAAAGGAGAACAGCCAGACTAAAGCTGTCACCAAGACTCAGATTTGCTGAGGGGGTTTTACAGAGGGGCCGAGGGAAGGGATCATGGGAAGCGAAAAGCAGGAGGGAGGGGACGTGAGCTGCGGGGGCTCAGTGCAAGGTCTCGCCAGGGCTCCGTCTGGCTTCTGCTCCCATCCATGCTGTCATCCCAGGGTCCTGCTGGAGGGTGGAATCAGCACAGCTCTATTGATGTCTTTCTTGGTTTCCCAGGGTCTGGGTAGTACACGGAAGTCTGCAAGTCTGCAGCTCCAGGCTGACTGGAAGACAACTTTACATTCATGTAATCAATGTCATCTTGCCCCATAACCAAGGTTCAAAATACCAAAGAACCATGGAAAAAATGAGAATTCAGAGAAATGCATGCTGAGAAAAAGAAAGCTGTGTCTTTTAAAAATCTTTTAGAGCCCGTGCAATGTAAGGTCCCAATGTGGCTTCAGTCCTGCCCACTCCAACAACAACTCCCTTATTCCCACTCGTTCTGCTTGGCCCTCACCCCTGTTTCCCAAAACGGCACCCCCTAACAGAATGGATGTGGGCTCTGATTTCTGGGAACACGGGCTGAGGCAGATGGCAAGACTGGAAGCAGGGAGAAGGCCAGGGGCTCTTGAGGCCAGCCTGAGGACGTCCAATGGGACCAGGGACCAGAGCCCTCGGCACTGCCACGCTGGCCTGTCATCCACCACCTCTTTCCCTTTCCAACACTCTTGTACATTTCCCTCTGTCTTGAATGCTTTTCCCACTCCCAACCCTCCAAGTGTCACTAACTCCTAATAATTCTTTAGATTTCAGCTTAATTGGGGCTTTCCAGAGAGGCTCTCCTGACCCTACAGTTGAGTGACTTTCTCCCTCCCATCACCCCAGTCACAGCACCCTGTGACTTCTTCGCACAGATCACAATTTGCAATTTCACATTGATGTATGTGTTTGCAGGTTTGAGGTCTGTCTCCCCAGCCGGCATCTCTGGGGTTCCTGAGAGAAGGGCTCTGCCCAATGCCCACATCACAGCAGGGTGGGGGGACACTCGACAGACTCTTGGGTGCATGGATGAGTCATGGGCGATGCTTCCAGTGACAATGCTGGGGAGAAAAGTGTGTGCCTCCCTGCTGTGGGTTGAATGTTCCCTGAAACTCATTGAAGCTTAAATTGTCTCCCCAAAGTTCCAGGTATTGGCAACTTGTCCCCCACTGTGACAGTGTTGAGAGAGTGGGAAATCATATCATAGCAATTGAAAGGTGGGGCCTTGGGGAGGAGATTAGAGTGTAGGCAATGCCTAGTGAATGGATTAATAATGGTGGTCAAGGGCGTGGCTCTGAGGGCTTTAAAAGGACAGTGCATGAGAATGTCTCTCTCTACTCTGCCATTTTCTGTCATCTGAGAGCCCTGCATTGTAGTAAAGCCACCACCAAAAAGACCCTCATCAGATGTGTTCCCTGGACTTTGGACTTCCCAGCCTCTGAAACTGTAAGCAATAAGTAGTTTTCTTATAAATTACCCAGTCCTATATATTTGTTATAAGTAACAGAAATGGACTAATAAAGGAAATTGATATAGAGAACTGGGGTGTTATAACAAATACTTGAAAATGTGGAAGCAGCTGTGGAACTGGGTGTTAAGGAGAAGCTGGAAGAATTTGAAGGAGCGGTCTTGGAAAAGCCTGGCTTCTGGTGGGAGTTTAGAAGACTAGAAAACCGGGGAAAGTTTGGAACTTCTTAGAGACTGGATAAATGGCAGTGAGCAGAATGCTGATAGAAATGTGGACAGTAAAGACCATGATGAGATGATCTCAAATGTAAATGAGAAGAGACTTACTGGAAACTGGGGCAAAGATCGCCCTTGCTATGAGCTGGCAAGGAACTGGGCTGCATTCTGTTCGTGCCCCAAAGCTTTATGGAATGTGGAACTTCAAGGTGTTGACCTAGAGTATTTGGTGGAAGAAATTTCTAAGCAGCAAAGGCATGATGTAAAGCCAGAATGTATAATTAAAAGGGAAGCGGAGTGTAAAGATTTGGGATATCTGCAGCCTGGCCTTGTGGTAGAGAAGCAGAGAGCATTTTCAGGAGGAAAATACAACGGTGCAGCCCAGCAATTGTTTGCTAAGGAGATTAGGACAGAAATAAATTTAAAAAGAAAGACACAACAATCACAATAATGCATTGAACTTTCAACAGAAGAGAACAGAACTGAGGTTACCAAAGATGGGAAAGGCGGGGGAGGGGCGGAGGGAAAGGGAGGAATTGGTAAAGGGCCACAAAAATCAATTACATGGTGTGATGTTGAATATGCTAATTATCCTGACTTGAGCATCACACATCGCACACAGGTACTGATGTTCAATGCTGTGCCCTACAGACATGTACAATCAACTATGTTCCAATAAAAAGTAAATAAACAAATAAATAAATAAGATAGGGATTATCAAGAGAAGGGGAAAAAGACCTTGAAGGCATTTCAGAAATCTCAGAGGTTGTGTCTTCCTTACAGGCCCAAAGACCTAGGGACACAGAATGGTCTTGGAGAACAGGCCCAAGGCACCCTCCATGGGCTCACTGGCCAGGGCCACCTCACAATGCTCCTCCCCACACCAGCACCCCAGCTGCTTCAGCTACTCCAGCCTTGGCTAAATTGGCCCAGGTGTGGCTGGACCTGCAGCTTTGGAAGACACAAGCCGGAAGCCTTGGTGGCATCCACGTGGTGTTAGGTCTTCAGGCTTGCAGAATGCCAGAGCTGTGGAGGTTTGGCAGCCTCCTCCCCAATTTCAAAGGATGTATGGAAAAGTCCAGGGACTCAGGAAGAGATTTGTCTCAGGGACAGAGTCACCATACAGAGCCTTCACTAGAGCAATGCCAAGAGGAAATGTGGGGTTGGAGCTGCAGCAGAAAAACCCCACCAAGGTTATGCCTCATGGAGCCATTGGAGCAGGACTGCCATGGAAGCCCCAGACCTGTGGAGTTACCAGCATGCAATGCCAGCCTGGGAAAGCTGAAGCATCACCTGAGACCAGGCAAGCCATAGGAGTGGAACTGCCCAAGGACTTAGTGACCCAACCCCCACACCAGTGTGCAAAGGACGTGGGACACAGAGTCAAGGTACATGACTCACCCATGTTCAGATTTAATGTCTTCTGGACTTCAGACCTTAGGACCCCTTTCTTTTGGCGTATTTCCCCCTTGTTGAATGGGAACATGTACCCTATGCTTATCCCACCACTGTGTCTTGGAAGTAGATAAATTATTTTGATTTCACAGATGGGACTTTGAACTTTAGACTTTTAAGTTGAAACAAGTTAAGAGTTTAGGGATGGAATGAATGTATTTGTACGTGAAAAGGACTTGAGTTTGGGGGACCAGGGGTGGAATACTATGGACTGAACATTCCCACTATTATGGATTGAATTGCATCCCCCCAAAAGTTTAATGTGTTGAAAACTTGGTGCCCACTGTGAGTGTTAAGAGGGTGGGAAATCCTATTATGGTAATTGAAAGGTGGGGTCTGGGGGGAGGTGATTGGATTGTAGGACGATGCCGTAGTGAACAGGTTAATAATGGTGGTCAGGGGCGTGGTTCTGAGGGCTTTAAAAGGAGAGCACGTGAGAGTCTCTCTGCTCCACCATTTTCTGCCCTGTGACAACCCCCCTGCATTGCTGTGAAGCCACCACCAGGAAGACCCTCACCCAATGTGTTCCCAGGATTTCAGACTCCTCAGCCTCTGGAACTTTAAGCAATAAATAGTTTCCTTATAAACTATCCAGTTCTGTGTATTTTGTTATAAGCAACAGAAACGGACTAATATGCTCCTCTGTCATCAGCAGTGTGGGATTATTAACAACCTCCTGATCGAGCATCCCTGCTTTAGGAGTTCGTATCATCACGTCCCTTGAAACACGCCAGGGAGCTGCACTATCCGAGGCGCAGCTGAGGGGTCCCTTCCTCCACGGAGCATCTCCTGCTTTCTCTCCACACACTCCCACCACCGCTGTCACTGCAGCCAAGTGACCCTTCCAGAAAATACACGTGTCCATGCAGCTATTATTCTCAGCACTTTTAACGGGCCCGTGTCTGTTTGCCCATCTCTGCACCCCACACAAGTCATACAGTGACTGCCCAATGAGCCTATGTGCACTGAATCAAAACAACTAGCAGGCATTTCCTCTGCTCTCTGTTAGACTCACACATGGCCCTTTACGTCGCACACATGGGTGACTTCCCATCTTTGCACTTCATCATTTGAGACTTTCCTTTCCATGCGTGGCAAGCCAGCTGACAGCGGGACTTGTCTGTGGCCCCCATCATGGCCATACCCGCACGCGTGGGTTCTAAGTGGACTCTGGTGTGTGCATCGCCGAGTCCACTAGCGCAGGGACGAAAGAGCCTGATAGACTTGCTGGTGATCCAATGGGCCCCCCTGAAGGGGAAGCGCTGGGCACAGGGATCTTCACAGGCCACAGGTGGACCAGCCAGTCCCTGTGGCATAGATGCTCAGAGGCTGAGGAGACCCAAGGGACCAGTCTGGAGTGGCCAGACCGCTGGCAGCAGACGAGATGCTGGTGGTTCCATGCCCACATGCACCACCCACACAGCAGCACAAACCACTCCCTGGGATCTGCCCCCACCAGGCATTCACCGTGTTGGGCCACAAACACCTTCAGGAGCATGTCTCTGGGAGACTGTTTTCCGCCGTCTTCCAGAACTCTCCTCCTGGGTCGTCTCCAGCCACCCGTTGGCAGCTGCCATCCTTCTGGGTCGCGCCTCCCTGCTCCCCTTGCAGTGCTCCACACCCCTTGTGAAGGTACAGCCTGCACCCGAGCTCTCCCCTCGGAGCCTGCATGCGGGAGATTCCAAACAGACACACTCAGAGGCTTCTGGACTGAGCCCAGGGCAGCTCGGACATCTCCAGACGAGAGGTCCTCAGATCTCCTGCTCTGTCTGGCATGTGCATTTCCTTCTCATGTCAACGTGATGTTTTAACGTCCACTCATTCACTTGATGGCCCTTGTGCCAGAGGCATGCTGCACAGTGTGTCCAGCGTCCAGCCCACCGTGGCTGTGTGCATAGCCCACCCGGCCCATCAGGCCCGCAGCCCCGAACTGCTGCGCCAGACCCCCAGAGACGGGCAGTCGGTGGGAGCGTGGTCCCCGCCTTGCTCGGTTCCCGGGGGTGGCCAGAAACTGGGCTGTAGGCCCAGCCCCCAGGCCCTGCTGCACTTTCTCCAGCTCCACAGCAGGGCCTTGGGGGTCGTTGCCTGTCAGTAGGTGTAGGGAAGCGCTCGCTTCTGAAATTCTTTTCTTGAGGTCTTGGGCACATGAGTATTCACTAAGTCTGCCTCACATAAAAAATTCAGAAAATGGTCCTGCGCTTTCTTGACTGAGCAGAGGAGGATATGGGCAACTTCAGTAAATGCAAAAAGGTCACAGTGGATTTGTCAACTGACTTTTCTTTAGTCATCCAGCATGTTGAAACCGTGCAGAGATAACCCATGCCAAGCCCTCCTCTTCCAAACACAGAGGGACTTCGTGTGACCAGCGTCCACATGGCAGAGCACTCCAGAGCGTTCTGCAGAATGCTGGGAGCCTGAGCCCAATTGTGACCTCCAGTAAAATGCCACCTAACATCCACTGTGACTTCAGGCTCAGTCTCTAACCCTTTCCTGAGATGGCTGCTCTCAGATTAATGGCGGTCACCTGAGAGAACTAGTCGTTAATGTTTCTATCATTATTTACAGATTAAAAGAATGTAGCCCATGAGGAAAACATTAGTTGGAACTTTGGCTGACAGCAAATGTCACATGAACAGTGGGTGTGGCTGCCGCACAGCTCTTGAGCTGTAAGTCTTCGCTGGGAGGCACGCGGCAAGGGAGGGACACCTCTCTGCATGGATGTGTTCTCCTGGTGACATTCATTCCTGAGTGCTGTCCCTGAAGAGGAGCACGACCTCCTCATCTGTGATACTCAGACCATATAGTCCAGGTGGGGATGCATCTGAAAGAATTTAAGATGTTTGGGCAGAAAATGGAAAGTCTTGGTATAGAGAGCATCCACTTCCAGAGCTTCCATGACAGATCGTGACCCTGCCTGGCACCCAGGCCAGAAACATAGCCGGGAGGTGGTGCTGTGTCAGTGCCAAACTCTCCCAAAAGCTACAGCTGCATTCCCTGCCTGTCCTTCTGGTCTACTGCCAAAGAAAGAATGAACATTAACCAGAAAAATTTGTTCTCGGTCAGCTCAGACTTGCTCCCATGTTGGATGCTTTTTTCTTGTAAACATATCACCTGTGTAATGACATCTTCTTAAGCCTTGCCCACAATTGCCAGCAAGCCCACAAGTGTGCACCTAACCATCTTTACTTCTCCATCTAGAGGAGCTGGAATGGCCTGTTGCTTTTCCAGCCCCCTGGCACCTTGCTTGATCTTGACAAGTCATCCAGTGTCACCAGTCCAGATTCAGGAAGCCCCATGGCTGGTTGTCTCAGGTGTCACGTGGGACCCCCGTGCAGTCACCCTCATTTTCTGAACATGCTGCTCCATTTTACCAGTGATGAGGTTACTGTTTTTGTCTGAAGACTATTCTCTTGAATTAAAATAACAGCAAAACAAAAATCGAGGAGCCTTTTCATGAATCAGCATCTCATCAATGGCCCCAAGCAGGAGACGTGAACAGTTCTGGTACATCCTCTTGCCGAGACATCTAGAATGAGGTTTTCTCCTTTTTCAGGCCTCAGCTCGTCAAGAACTCCCCTTCCTGACACATTCACACAGAATCTATAACAGCTTCATGCAATCCTTTCTTAAGTTGTCATAACCTCTCCATACTGTCTGTGTCCTCTCCAAAGCTGACCTCAGCAGGGAGACTCTGGCCTTTTTAGGGACACTTTTTTATTTTTTTCTCTCACTAGATTAAATTGTAACCACATGAATTGCACTTTACTGAGACTTTTGAACCCTCTTGTGCCGTCTTCCCTTCCATAGCCTCGGGCCGCAGAAACATGCATCTCTGTCTTCCCTCTGAACATGTTTGAAATCTCCTTTATTAACCACAGCTAATGGGCTCTGATTCCCTGTTCTGATTATCACAAATCCTCTGTAACAGGATGGCTTCTCCAAATTCTCATGTCACGTCTACTTTAGTTATCAATTCCCTCTTGTTCTGTGGCGTGTTCTGCTCCTTGGGAGATGAAAATTCAAGGCCAAGTTTGGATAGGATAATTCAGAAATGTGGTAAAACCCTTGTTTTGCCAGCTCTTGTAAAATGGAAGTTTCTGTAATTCTGTGGGCTATAATTTCTTCATTTATGCAAATGTACAAGGTAACTGTATTAGTCCGTTTTTGTTGCTTATAACCAAGTACATGGAACTGGGTGATTTGTAAAGAAAAACGAAGTTTACCCAGGGGTCTCACATCGCAAGATGGTGGAAGCAGAGAGAGCAGAGAGAGAGAGACAGAGAGAGACCTACTCTCTTCTTTTAAAGCCCTCAGAACACATCCCCAACCACCATTTTTAATCCATTCACTACTGCACGGTCCTACAATCCAATCACCTCTTCAAGGCCCCACCTTCTAATTACCATAATAGGATTTCCCACCCTCTTAACAGTCACAGTGGGGGCTAAGTTTCTAATACATAAAACTTGGGGTACACAATTCAAGCTTCAGGGAGTTTTGGGGGGACACAATGCAATCCACTACAGTAACCAAGCACAGGGGTAATTATTTTAAACTTTACAACTCTCATGTGTTCGCTTCCCAAATGACTACACGAATGGAATGTAATATTGCCTCCCTTTCCTTAATTCCTTGAAGTTCCTTGAGGTTTGTAAACAAATAGCAACCATGTCCCATCTTTTTAAAGCATGGTTTGTCACAGTTTCCCCAATGCACTGTGAGATCCTCACCCCTGAGTCCAACACCTGTGAGTCGGTTTTGTATGGTTTAGTTTTGTTCTTACGTCACTATAAAGATTAGCAGTGAAGATCAAAGGACCCTGTTTTTTGTCGAGCTGGCATGATAAATTCATGCTTTTATACCTCCTCTCTGCTCCAAAAAACATAGCAATCATAGAATGTAAAAAGGAGAACATAGGGAAGACAGTTCAGGGTTCATAAGCAAGAAAAATGTTACTTTGAAAATCAGAAATAGCAGGAATGCTGAGCGGTGAGCAAGGCTGAAACCAGGGTCTAGTGGCCTCCAGGCATGGGTGCAGACAGTCACGGCCAGGACTGTGGCTCATACAGGCCAATGGCAACTAAACTACTCCACATGTTATATGGCCAGCAGGGTCAGACCAGATGCTTAGCCTGGGTGTGGAATGTGACTCCTCCCACCTGTTCAACAAGCTGAACGTAATGCCACCGCTGGTTACGACAAGCAAAGGCACAGAGAGGCAGGAAGACACAGTGCAGCCCTGTGTCCAGACCTAAATGGAACTGCCCACAGCTTTGGAGGTGATGTGGCTGCAGTGTTCTCTCATCAGGCTGAGACCCTGAACCACCCTCTAGAGACCTGGTTTTGGGTTGGGGACCAGAGGCAATCACAACACTGCTGGAAGGGCAAATACAGAAGGAGAGAGAAATAAACAGCTAAACTCAAAGAGACATACTCTCTTCTTTTAAAGCCCTCAGAATCAAACAAAATAATTATCTCCCAAGCCAAATTTAAACATGTAATGAATGTTAAAACTTAAAAGTACAGCCAATGAAATCAATAATTACAACAATGATTTATGCTAGATGAAAAATCATTCCAAAAAAAGAGACTAAAAGTACTTTCAAATAATTACATCCAGGGTGCTCAACAAGACAAATGAGAGTATATAATGTTCATTAAAAATTAAACAAGAAGGTGAAAGAAAAAAAGAAACAAAAAATGGTTATAAAAGGGAACCAGTAACAAATGTTGGAAATGAATAAATAATACAGTCAATGCAACTGGAATGTCACTTGTACACGAGGTGCAATCAAAGAGGAATATAAGGCAACACTGTGGAATTCCAGTGAAATTCAGCATAGGAAAACAGATAATTACAGCTCAAATCTTAAATTAAAAGGAATTCCAGAAGGAAAAACGTGGAGAGAATGATAGAGAAGCACATCTGAAGATCTCGCGGCCTGGAAGCTTCCAGACACGACGAAGACATGCATCCTGCAAGTACTGAGCAGGGAAAAGCAAACTCACACTTAAACTGACCACAGTAAACATACAGATCAGGAATGAAGAAATCATCTCTAAAGCCACTTACGGAATAACCAAAATGAGAGTACATTTCTCATCATCAACCACGTATGTTTAGAAGACAATAAAATGATCGTTTCAATACGTTGTGGTAAAATTAAGGTCAACTTAGAATTCTATACCCAGCTAAATTGCCATTCTAGACTGAAGTAGATTGTATTACTTATTCAAAATTCTTGCTCCACCCCTCACCGTGGCTGCACTGCAGGTGAACTGCACACCCCGATCCACTGACCGCAGGCTTGGTTGTGTGATTTGCCTCAGCCAGTGGAAACTGGCAGGAAGTGAGTGTAAGAAACAGCGAGTCTCCACTATGTACCACAGGTCATTTCAGGAGGTTTATGTCCCCAATTGCATTTGCTTCCCGTGAGTTCCATCACAAGGATTGTATGAAAGAGCTCTGCAGGCTTCTGAGAACAGTCAAACGTGCAGAATGTTCTATCACTTACTTCCCCCGCATTTCAATGTACACATGGGTTAGGCCAAAAGGTGACGAGCGTGATCTAGGCCTGTCTGTGAAGAGTGGGACCTGTTACTGGCCTGCTCTGCAAGTGTCTGACCGCAGACCACCCCTGGGGTGGACATTCATGCTCCTGAAGAAGAGATCACACAGTAGCACTCCTGGTGCTATCACCCATGTTCTGTGTCCCCTGAAGGATACAGTTTAGGCCCCAGTGAAGTGGGCCCTAGTCTCCAGAGGACCCCCAAGTCCTCCTCCTGTGCTGGTGGTGGGTGGGTTCGTGGGGAGGCAGCCAGTGCATTTGGATGTGAGGGCTCCTGGCTGGGTGGGGAGAGACAGCAGAGAGGCTTACCAAGGCCTCCTGCCCTGCAGCTCAGCAGGCGGTTGTGGAAGACGCCATCAGAAGGGCTCTCCTGGCCACTGCCAGAGCAGCGGGAGCCAGCGGGCACCCTCTGTCTGGTGCAGCTGTGCCAGAGCCTCACCGTGCTGGAGCCCAGCAGCCAAGCTTCCGCTTTCTCAAGGGACTCAGACACACAGCTGGGCATGCCCAGGGGTCCTCTGGTCACCTCCCCACTGGCTCTGGGGCCTCAGTCCAGAGAGAAAAAGGCCCTTCCAAGCAGCTGGAAGATCATGCAGACATTATCCACATCCCCAGAGCAGCTGCTGTGAGCTATCCTGTGGTCTGTGGGATGCTCGCCACCTGAGAGGCCAATAACTGTTTCCTGAAAGAATAAATGATGGGTGGGCCCAGGGACACAGCACCACATCCCAGGCCACTGTGTGCCAAGGCTCTGCTCGGACACTGCTGTATGCTCTGCCCTGGGGCCGGAATCCAGCAGCCCTCATGTCAGTAGCACTGGTTAGTAAGGAAGGGGAGAGCCCGAGTGTTCAGCCAGAGAGAGCAAAGGGCAGAGCTCCTTAAAACTCGCAGCCTCGCCTTTAGAAGGTTCTGTTGGGTCAGCAGTTCCAGAATGTCAGAGAGGGCAGGAGCAGCGGGCAGCACAGCACACCCTCATCTCCCCGCCCGCAGGATGAGCTCAGCCAGCAGGGGACACGCGGCCCAGGCTTCTCCACAAGGCCCATTTTCCCACACACCGTCCTGTCTGTCACCACCTTGACCAAATCAGCAGGTCTGAGGGCCGAGTTCGTCTGAAGTCTGGCCCGTGGGTGGAGTTGCTGAGGCCAGGAACATTGTTTTCATTTTCAGACCATCCGAACCTCATCCTGATACAAACGTTTAAGTGCACAAAATGTGGACTGGAACAGACTCCCAGAAACGTCTCTTAGCACTGCTTAGGTTTGGGCTTCCCACTCTGCAGGGTTCAGAGTTGTGCAGGGAGTTAGCTGGAGCTTCTTATGTCAGTTCTGTGAGGCTAAAGGGAAATCTCTCATCACTCTGAGAAGAGCGTGTGGCTGCTGGGACCGATGCCCCCAGAGCTCCATCATTTGAAACAGGATCTGGGAAGAAAATGAGGATCCCCTTAGAGAAAAAGGCAAGCTCCAGGAAGCAGGGAGGCCTTGCTTTAGGCCTCATGCTCTCTGGCAGGGCCAGACCCTGCTCTGTAGCTGGGTGAGGGGATTAATCGCAGGCTAAACTCTGCTAACCCTCAGCCATGGCTCAGTGCACGGGAGGTAGAGGCTCAGCTCCCTCCTCCACGGGACGCAAAGCCCTACCATCCTCTCTGCGGGGGCTCCAAGACCTGCTGCAGGCGGATCACCCTCTCTTTTGTAGCTCTGAGGTCCTGCCAGGCTCTCCATGTCTGCATCTAGGCTCAGCACAGGGCCTGGCTCATGGGGTCTGTCTCTGTGAAGACCGCTCAGCAGACCGTCTCCAGCAAACCCACGCTGATGTGGAATCAGGCAAGATCTGCACACTCGGGCTCCAGGGCTGGCCTGATCCATGTTCTCTGACAGAACTGAGATTTGTTTCCATTTAATTTCTCAGTCCATTTTAATTTTATGATCAGAGCTTTTTGTTGCAGCAAAATTCCATGCAGAAACTCCCAACGGGCATGAAGGAGCCAATGAGACTGTCCCGTGTCCAGACGGGCCCTGTGCTGACAGAGGCTCTGGCTCTGCAGGAACAGAGCATCTCCTCACAGAAGCACAGCACATCTGTGGGAGGGATGCTCTCCGGAGGGTGAGATTTAAGAGGTGGATTTGACGTGAGCAAGAAAAAATACTCCTCTTTAGAAAGCTAACTCCATCATGCTCAGTACATAAAACTAATTTCAGTTGGCTACATAACTAATAACTCTCCAGATTAAGTGCTTACAGAATTCATTTTTATATTTTCAGTCACTGAGAAAGCACTGAGCTTTGTTCTGTCTGCAGATTTGGGAATCAGACGTGGTCTCCTGCTCTCCATCTTTCTGCCTCTGGAATGCTTCGATTCCGTCTCCTCACCATGGCCAGTCAGACAGTGCATGGGCCATTGTCAGTGTGGAAGCTCCCGGGTGACTTTTGTGACAGTGGCTGCATGTGGGGGACACAGGCTCCCGAGGACAGGGCGGGGCTGGATCCGGGCTCCAACTCTGGTTGCCGTCCACCCTGGGATGTTGCTGGTAACTCAGGTACTGCCTGACATCTGTGGCATGACCACGCCGACTGTAAACCTCTGTCCAAGGCTCAGTCTAGAGACATCGGCAGGTGCCTAGATAGGTGGAAAGCTAGGGCTTACAGACCCCTCGAGTCTGTTGCACGGACAGTCGCAAACCCTCCACACGCAGGTCCGTGAGCTAGGTAATAGGGGAAAAAAAGTTCTGTGAGCTGTGGGTATAGAAAAACGATTGGGTTTTATTCAGATCTAGTAGCAACTGTCCAAGAGGCTTCTCTGAGAGTTCTGAGAAGCGCTGTGTATCAGAGCTGTTGGTCTGTCATACTTAAGTCCACAACTCTGGACACCGGGGTGCCCATACACAACTTACATTAAGCAGTAACAAGGAACACCTGAGGACATTTACAGCAAATGCTCGGCAAGACTGTGAACATCCGAGGGGCCCTGACGTTTTCCTATTTTTCCCAACAATAGGAGGCAGCGTCCCGTCCCTTTCTATCTAGCTCAGCAGACCACCACGCACTCAGCTCAAGTCACCCAGGAGCATCGACATGCAATTTCTCACTCAGGATTTTTGGGGGCACCAAAGCTTGGTTACAGATTTCCTAAGAGCAGGAGGAAGAGAAAAAGGTCAGGTCGACTCTCTTACGTCCCCCACACAATCACAGAATGCCAGCACTGAAAGAGAACAGTGATCTTATTGTCCAGTCCCTCATTTTAGGGATGAAAAGACAGACGCAAAGAGATAAGTACTTAACCCTAGGAATCATCAACAGGTTTCTCCGCTGGAGCTAGAACTGGCTGTGACATCAGATTCAAAGCCTTTCCTGTTGAGCGCCAGCGGGCCCAATGCCTGCCCTCGTGGACCACGCAGGTGCTGCGGCCCACCTGTGGCTCACCTGCACAGGTGCTGCCGTGGCCGAGGCACCAGATCCAACGGGAAGTCTCTCAGCTCCTGCCCTGACCTCCTGGCAGCTCCAGCCGCCACTGTTCAGGACATTTTGGTGTGCCTCCTGTCCCTCCCACCTCTTCTGCTGAGGACCCTTTCCCACGTCCTCCCCTCCACGTGAACCCTAAGGATGGAGGCCCCTGAGGGCACAGCCCTCGTCCCCCGTCTCCTCTCTCCACACCTCTCCCCGGGCACTGTCACCACCTCCATGTCCTGGACTGTCCAGGCCAGCAGGCTTCACACTTCTGCTCCCACCCACATGCCTCTCCTGATCTCTACCCAGGTCCCAACATCTCCACTCTGAAATGCCTTGGAGACATTTAACTCAAGTGCCCCGAAAACAACCTCATGGAATTCCTCTCCAAACCATTCCTCCTCCGTCATTTGTAGTCACTCAGTACTCAGCGAGTGCTGTCCCCATGCCTGCTGTTGGCCGCTCCAGCCTGGTCCCCAGGGGTCACCTTCTCACTAAGTGGCACTGCCACCTCGATGTCTCCCCCTTTCTCGTCACACACCACCACGCCCAAACTGGCATCTGAACACTCCTCCCCATCACCACTGCCACCTGAAGGTCCCCGACCCCACTACCTGCATGGCTGGACGCCTTCATTAATTTCCAGTGCATCCTCCTGCCCCACCCCCACCTCTACAGTTGTCACAGTCCTTCAAAAAGGCAACTCGGTCCCTGTCCTGTGTAAAACTCTGTGGCTCTCACTGCCATTGTCATAAAATCCACAGGCTTTGCCAGATCCCCAAGGCCCCGGTGCCCCAGCCTGCCCATCGCTCCTGCCTCTCCTTCCAGCCTTGCCCACTCCACGCCTCCACCCCTCTCATGAGATCGCTCTCTCTTGCCTCCAATCCTGTGTGAAGGCTGTCCCCTCTGCCTGGACATCACCCTCCTTCAGCCACCTCCTGCCACTCCTCACCAGGCCTCCGCTGATGCTTCACCTCAACAGGGGCCACCCGTGTCTTCCCATCGAATCCTCGATTGTAACTCATAGTGCGTGTGCGTGCTCAGTGTCTGAGCTTCCCCCATAGACTCCAAGTTCCATGAACACACAAGCTGTTCCTTCTATTTTCCCCTTTCCTGAATTCCCAGTAGATGACGCAGTGCCTGGCATACACCTGGGGCCTAATAAATGCTCCACATATCTCCTCCAATTGCCCCGAGCAGAAGCACCCTGGCCCCCTGCTATAGCAGATGCTGCGGATCTGGAAAAGGGAATGGCCCCACGTGCTGAGAAGGAATCACTTCCCTGAACACGCTCAGGGTGTTTTTCTATTTAAAAGGTTTCCCAGGGGCCGAGCCTGTGGCGCACTCGGGAGAGTGCGGTGCTGGGAGCGCAGCGACGCTCCCGCCGCAGGTTCAGATCCTATATAGGAATGGCCGGTGCACTCACTGGCTGAGTGCCGGTCACGAAAAAGACAAAAATAAAAATAAAAAATAAAATCAAAAGTTTCCCAGCTTGGACATCTGACCAAGGAGCGCTCTCACCGTGCAGCCTTGATGCAAACCTGGAGCTGCGCCTCAATCACTGTCCCTTTCCCTAGTACCTAGTTTCCCTGCAGCCGAGTACCCTTTAACAAGCCTGCTGGGGCTGGCATGTAGCAGAGGCGTATTGCAAGGTGATGAGCTTCAGGGGCAGTGAGCCACCAGGACAAGCTAAATGCCACAGCATGAAGAATACAGTGAGGTCAGAGGTAAATACTGAAACAGAAGGTCCAATTGCATTAAATCATAGACACGTGACATTCTGGAACCTCAGGAGTCAGCTAATGGTGTGTTTCCCACACCAGTTACAAAAGAACCCCACTCCCCAGAACCTCGCTCTTTTTGTCTTAGAGTTTGAGACCTTCTCCCTGCAGGAGGCAGGAAAATTAAAACGACAATGTCCAGAGCTACCAGCACAAAGACATGGCCACAGGCACCCCCTTGTCTGCTTTGTAGGCTGTGGCACTATTTTACCCAGGTAAGTGGGCATGTACCTGTGTAATTTTATGGGGGAAGGCAGTATGCACAAAATTTATTTATTTATTTATTTATTTCATATTAGATATTTTATTTTTTATCTCAGGGAATTAAAATTGAGTCTTTGCATCTTCTATATCTCTACTTAACTTTTTGTTTTTTTGCAATTTCTTTAATTAATTAATTTTTTTATTGGTTATGAATATTCATGGGGTACAAAGCAAATTGTCACAAATTGTCGTGCCTAAGATATGATGGCTAGATCCATACTGGAAGCATGCCCATTACCACAACTTGTGATTTTATCCCAGGTCCCCCACCCAATTATTCCTGACCTCCCTCGCCATCCTCCTTTCCCCTCACTCCACTTTGTATCCCTAGGAATGTTCTCTCCCTCTGCAAGTCCAATGCACCACTGTGGTCTTTCTTTCCTTCCTTCTTTCTCTCTTGGCTCCCACATATGAGTGAGCACATGCAGTATTTATCCCTCTGTGCTTTGCTTATTTCACTCAACATAAGTTTCTCCAAGCTCATCCACGTTGTTGCAAATGGGAGTATTTCATTCTTTTTTATGGCAGAACAGTATTCCATGGTGTAGATATACCACAGTTTCCTTATCCAGTCATCCACTGATGGACATTTAGGGTTGGTTCCATGTCTGGGCTATTGTAAACAGAGCTGCAATAAACATGGGAGTGCAGGTATCCCTTCAACATGATGATTTCCATTCCTCTGGGTATATACCCAGAACTGGGATTGCTGGATCATATGGAAGACCTATCTGTAGTTGTTTGAGAAACCTCCATACTGTTTTGCATAGAATATGCAAAATTTAAAAGCACAGACCCTCAAGTCTGACTGCCAGGGTTAAAATCACAGCGCACCGTGCAGGAGTTGTATGACCTTGGACAGCTTCCTAACTTCTCTAGCTTCTGTTTCCTTATGTGTCAACAGGGATAATAGCAGCAGATTCACCATGGAGTCCTTGGGAGAATTAAATAAAATAACCCAGATAAAGCATCGTGGGACCCGCCCACAGCCAGAATGCAGCCCAGAGCCCCCGACATGCCAAACTCCTTGCCCCAGAATCCAACAATTTCTCATGCTGTTTTTCCCCCAAGGAATGGGTTGTAACCCATGACCTTAAACTTTATTCCCCGAGTCACATTCAGATATGCCCTAGCTCTTTTTAAAGTTTTGTTTTGTTTTTAATTGGCACACAATAACTGTACACATTTATGGGGTACAGTGTGATAGATATGCTAATTACCCTGACTTGAACATTATCCGAGCTTTGATTTACAATCAAC
This sequence comes from Cynocephalus volans, assembly GCF_027409185.1. Lineage (NCBI taxonomy): Eukaryota > Metazoa > Chordata > Mammalia > Dermoptera > Cynocephalidae > Cynocephalus > Cynocephalus volans. The sequence goes on from NC_084466.1 coordinate 160,314,795, forward strand.
CAGCAGCCTTTTTCCCCAGATGGTGATGGGGCAGGAGAAGGACGCTGGCTGGGCTACTGCTCTGCTGACCAGGAGTTATAATGGATACGCCACTTGGGTAGGCAAATACAAATAATTACATTAATCCAGCTTGTCGATCTGAAGTTTATTCTAATCCGGTTGTAACTTCTGATCAGAATGCACTTGGTAGACTGAGCTCCCCTGCGTGAGACGTGTTCCACTGGTATGAAAATCACCCACACATGTTCGGCGTTCACTCACAGTTCACAGGGAGAATAATGCATGCCTTACAAACAATAGGGCACCACTGTCGTGGAAGTCTTTCTGTGCTCACGCCCTGGGCTCCCTGCTGCTGTGGATGGACCTGCTGAATTCTTACACAAGCGTACCGGGTAGGTGCTGCCTAGGGCCATACAATTGGAAGCTGAGGAATGTGTGACCCATCAACACACGACGGTGTCTTGCATATGTCACATACAAGAACACACACTTTTAACAATGACCAGATGTCATGCCAGCAAAAGTCAGTAGAAGCCTAGTGATGCACAAGTGTCCTGCAGGGTTAGTACTATTTTCCTCCAGCTTCTACTAGCCTGTCTGTCCTCAGAGTTTACGTGTGCAATAAATGGTGAAATGTCTGACTTTGTATACGATAATAAATTTACAGATGAATGACAGCCCATACATAGACAAGCTCTGCCATGAGTCCCCAGATAACTTATTTATGTTTCCAAATGTTCAAGTAAAAGCACGCATTTTAAGCAGCATCTATCATGGCCTGAAAGAAAAGAGAAGCTCCTGGAGCCGCATGCTGCGTGCCTGTATGAAGATGCAGTGGGGAGATCACGCGGGCGCCCCCATAAACAGAGAAGGGCTGGCAGGCGCGTGGTGGGTGGTGGGAATCAGCGAGAAGCCACTCGGGTGAACAGGCAGGACTAGCCGAGCTGCTCTCAGACCAGCACCTGACGCTCCCTGACCTCTGACAGGCGAGGACGAGGAGAGGGTGGAGATGGGAGCCGGCAGCACATGCACTCAGGGGACCAGGAGCCGGGCTGGGATGTGAGCACGTGCCACGTGGCCGCTGTGGGTACCCAGCAAGATCGTGACCAGACCTCAGGCTTTGCCCGGATGTTCCTGAGAAGCTTAGGATGAAGTAAAACAGATGCAGCTGCAATTTCAGAGTTAGGAGGGAGCAGCCAAGCTCACCGGGAGAAGCAAGTGGAAGGTGCTCATCGCAGGAGCCCCGAGAAGTTCTTTGGCCTTGCTGTTGATGGCAGCATCGGCGGGAGGCTTGGGGTCCTGCTGTTCCAGATGGAGGGGGACCTGGGCTTCCAGCTGCAGCCCCAGCCTTGGGACGGCTCCTCCGGCACCCTGGCCTTTTCTTCGCCCCCCACATCACAAGCTCATTTCTCTTTGCGACAGCCTCTCGTCAACTACAGGCCACATGAGGGCACAGATGTGGCCCCAGCACGATTTGAGAGGAAATCAGATTCCATGAGAAAGAAGGGAGGAGAGACAATTCTGTTTTGCCCCAAACCTGAGGATGGGTTTATCTCTGTTTTAAAACTGTTCTTTTCCCAACACCAATTATGACCAGATGCGTGTGTGTCTGTGATTATAAAATGTCATGCGGGATAATACAATTTGGATGTTCTAAACAAACTCTGGAAAAATAAATGCTTTTTAAAAGATATTAGTTCGCAAGGTTAGAGGATGAGAGCTCATTTGAATTTGCAAGTTGAAGTGAGAGAATCAATGGCATCATTTTTAATGGTCATATCTTGTCTAAAATTCTGCTCTATGATATGAACGAACATCATTTTTATATTAATAATGATAATTTGGCTAATTTTCAGGCAGTAGTGTATTTTGGCCAAAGATCATAAATTGCCATTTTTTTTTAGAGTGAGGGAGATGACTAGAGATTTTTAAAAATCTAAGTACAGTAAATTATTTTAGTTTTCTTTATATGTGATTGTTTACTTCATTTTGAAAAGGATTAAAATAGCCTCAATAGAAGATCTTCAGTTATTGAAGCAACTTTGGCTTATAAAGTACAGGATTGTATTCAAACACAACATGGTTTTATCCTTAGTTATCTGCCACTTAATAAAGCCCTGGGATTTCCCAATCCATGATTTCCAGAAAAAAATACCTATTCCATTAACCATTCTCTAGAATTTGCAAGCATGGCCTATGAATGAAGGTACAGTGCTGGTTAAGCATTGTAAATGCTGTAACTGAGATCCAAATGACTGTTGACTTCTACTACAAAAGCTACTACTGCTAATAGTAAATAAAAACAACTTTGCTGAAATAGAGTAGTGGTATTTCTCAAAACACAACTTCCCAAACCAGGGTTTCTCAAAGTTTTAGCCTCAGCAGAACACAGGGGGCATAGCTCATCCATTCTCGATTTAAGATCTATTGCAGTCCTAAAAAATAAAATTAAAAAATTGAGTGTATAGTTTTAAAATAAGCAAAAGTAATTTCTTATTTTTACCCGTATACTTATATGGCAGCAAACATGTCTCTGTTGATGATCGTAGGTATCTGAGCAAACATTAATGTAAAAATAATGGAGCAATTTCTCAATAGGGTATCCCCAGAAGGAAAAATGGTTCAATCTGGGAGAAAAGGATACACGGATTCCTACAAAACTCCTCATTTACATTAGACCTTCATCTTTTCCTTTGTGATCTGTTGTGGAGTGTACTAACATTTATAAAGCAAATGCATTTCGCAGAGCCTAGTTTGCAAAGCCCTGTAGTCTCAGGTTTAGCCTAACCTTTTTAAATTACATATAGAAATGTTAACCTTGCAAAAGACAGGAAACTTTCCCCAGGCTAAAGTCTCTTTTGTGGATACAGAATTGTAACACAGCAAAGTTGCTGGCTTTCAAGGATAGACGTCCTTGAGAGCAGGTTAACCTACTGATTGTTATGTTAAGAAAGTTGCTTTATTGTTATGTAAAAATACTGAGGAAAATGCTGTAGGAAAAGACAGTATTTGCTAAGAACAAGTTTTTGTTGGTGGATTGACAACCTTTTGCAAACTGCATTATGGAATGTCATTTTGTTATCTCACTGATGTTACCAGCCTCTATTATTAAACTATACTTAGCCAGAACTCCACCTTTGTTCCTTTTCTGTAACTTTCCTGTTTGGAGAATAAATACTGAGACAGAACCCCAGTTCGGGGTTAATTTCCTGAAGGAGGAATGCCTCTCTCTTGAGGTTTCTGGAAAGTTAACCCCCTCGGGTGTCTCACTGCTCAGAAGAGATGGGCTTTGAGTAATCCTTTTTGCATGTCCGTCACCCCATGTGAGGCAAAGCAACCATCTGTGGCAGCTTGTGCATGAAATTTTTAAATATGTCTAAATATATCATGCCACCTCTCCCCCATGGTGACAGCTGATTCATAACTGTCAGGAACTGCAGCACACCTAGAACCTGTAAGCACATGATGATTGCTCAGAAAAACTTTCTGAATTCTGTGTAAAATGTAATTAGTTTATGAATACACATTTTATATTCATAAACTGTGTGAATAATACTTCCTGATAAAAGATCCTCTGAAAACGTCAAACCACCTGAAGGTCCATGCAGTCTGGCCCTCAGTGCCACTGTCTTAAACCACATTTACATTTTTATTCAAGTCTAGAATGAGAGACCAGACCCCGCACTCTGAAAGCACTTACTTTCCCACAGTATTAACCCACGTAAAGGGCCACAGAACCGTACTTCAGAAAATCAGCATCTTAAGAGCATTTAAAAGAGGTGAACAAATTGTTTTCAGTGTTTCATTAAGGTCCATCTTACATAAATATATTTGGAAAATTTAGAAAAAAAAATCATGATGTAATAACCTAAATTAAATTGTACATTTTCGATGTACAAATTACATTTAATGTGCAAGAAAGGGTTTTGTTCATTCATTTATTGAAGCCTGGGTTTCTTGGTTGACACGGGTCATGTCTGAGATAAGGTTTGTTTAGTTGAGAAAAGCTTTGGATTAATTCATTCTTAAGTATTTCCCTTGACACCCATTTTGATTGATGAGTTAGTGACACTAAGATACCAAAATACATATCTCCCTAGTATAAAGTTTTACACTCAGGGGCAGATATTTAACCTGAAAGTCTTTCACTAACAAGTAATGAGAATTTAACGTGAGACAGAATAAAAATCATATGTTCTTATGGAGCTAACAAAGACTAGTAGATACAAGGAAACCTGATGAACTGAGGTTCAGAGATTAAAGAGCCCTTCGTAGGAAATAATAGAACCGTGGCAGCTTCCATATCTGGGGAAGGTACTAGGTGGGGAAATTTTGCAGAGATGAGGGGATCCCAGTGGGAGGTTGAGGGAGAGGATGGGTTGGGAGGTAGATTTGTCCTCTGTAATAACTCCAAAGGCGAGAACAGATCACTCAGACCAGTGACCCCCTCAATCACCTCCTCCTCAAGTTTTGCCAAAAAAAAAACAGCAATGGAGAGAAGTTGGCCAGCGAGAATATTTGTGATCCTGTTTTTTCTTGCAGTCGTTGGATTCCATGGTTCTTCTGGAGTTGAATCCAAAGCTGAGCCCAAAATGCCTGACACTGCAGCCAACCCCATCCTGGATCCAATACTGACAAGACCAGAAGAGTGTGTGACGATTGGGCTAATCACAGTGAGCTTGGTCTAGTGAAAGCAGTGACCTGGCCCCAGGTGAACTACACTCTGGGAGTTATGTAAAAGCAGGCAGAACCATGGGGAAAGGAACAAAAGCAGGTCATACTTCAGTCTCTACCCTGATATATTTAAAGAGCTGAGTATTAAGTCTGCCAAACTAGAATTCTGTATTCAGTAAAAAAAAAAAAAGAAGAAGAAGAAGAAGGTGAGAAGGTGGAATAAAGACATTTTCTAGTAGAATTTTTGGCCATGAGCCCATACAAGAAGAAATGCAGAAGGAAGGCCTTAGTGTGGGAGGGAGCGAGAGCAGCTGGAAACGGGTGCACAGGTGTGAACGAAGAGCTGCAAACACAGCACGTGCGTAAAAACATTTACTTCTCAGCTACCTTCAAGACAAGTAACTGTGTGCAAGTTAATAGCAGGTTTATAATCTGTTGGAGGAGGACCCAGACAATAACAACACCAAGGGCAGGGGACGGAAGGGCTGTGCTGCGAGATTCTCATGTTTTATGCTAAGCAGCATCCTATTAATTCCTCACAGACCATGGTAAGTGATGGATGCACATTATAACCCTTACAGCAAGGACTGAAATACAAAAGAAGACCTGTTAGAAAATCAAGAGGAGATATAAAATGAAATACTACAAAAATAGTGGATTAATCCAAAAGAAGGCAGGAAACAGAGGAACAGAAAGCAAATGGGGAAAATAAAAGAAACGAGGAAAAACTTAAAATTAACCATGACAATAACTACACAAAATGTAAACAACGTACACACTCCAATAGAAGGCCACATTTTCAGACTCAGTTTAAAGCGAAGGGCTGGAAAAGGTCACAGCACGCAGCACTGGCGCAGCTGCGGTATTAACAGGGTAAAGGAGACTTGGGGGGCAGGAAACGTCACCAGAGGTACAGGGCACTTCCTGAATGACAAAAGGGCCAATTCAAGAAAATATAATAATCTTAAGGTGTATATTCCTGATAACTGAGCTTCAAATACCAAAGCAAAAATTGGTAGACTGTAAGGGAGAAATAGGCAAATAGGCAAACAACAGAACAAGCAGGAAAAAAATTATTAAAGATACAAAAGATTTGACAAACCAAACGTGCTGGTATTTCTCAAGTGCGTGTGCAGCGTTCATACGGCACGTTCTCTACGGGATTACGTGGTTCTGCATGCATAAAGTTTAAAGCAGGCCAAACTCATCTATAGAGATAAAAATCCAAGTAGAGGTTGCCTCCAAGGATTGGGTGGAGGGGATTGACCGGGAAGTAGTGGGGAGAATCCTTCTAGGTGACGGAAATATTCTGCATTGTGATTGGACTCCAGGTAACACAGGTGCATCCATTTGTCAAAGCTCATTAAATGAGCACCTGAGATTTATACATTTAACTGCATATAAGTTATAATATATGTAACATAATGTGATACATAAGATTTTCTAAAACTCCATACTCAGGGTCTGACTCTTCTGAATCACTTTCAAACCAGAGTCTGATCTCCATGTTTTTCCAAACGCTGTTATCCTCTGTGACATGAGAAGGTTTGGTGACACAGGAATTCTTAAAGAAGAGCAAATCAAGGAATCGCTAGCATGGATGCTGGGCTCTAACGCTGGCGTCCAGGTCTGCAGAGCGAGGCTGATGTGGCTCCTGCTGAGGAGTCTTGCTGACCCGTCAGATCCACAACTTCCTCCCCATCCTCGCCACCGTCCCTCCCCGAGGGGTTCAAACGCCACCACCCAGTCTCTGGGACCCACCTGCCACGCGCCTCTGACACCTGTTCTGTGAGGTGTGGGACCAGCTTGCCAACGCCCAGGACTGCCACCCGGCATGCTGCAAGATTGGAAAAGAAGCTAAAAAAAGGAAGAAAAAAGCCTCAGAATCGCGGAAGTACCAAAACAGTCGTTAAATGAAAATGCCTTTGACGGTAACAGAAGAGCGGCCACCTTGTAGAGCCTGCGGCCAAGGGAGGCAGGAGGGGGGACGCAGGTCCCCACAACTCTCCTTCCCCAGGAAAAACGAGAGCCTGAGCCCCCGCTGGCCCCTGCTGGCTCCCACTGGCCTTGCCTCCCAGGACCAGGCCACATGCCACCCTCAGGGGGCTGTGAGACTGGAAAAAACGAACTGTTTCTCCTGGGATCCTCTGATAACCTGAAACAAGGCCAGTGGTTAGCTAACAGCAAGCAGAGCGACAGAGGGACACCCACACCTATCCTCTGACAATGGAGTTCTTCCCGTGGCCTCCGTCCCGGAAGGCGCTGAACACAACCGACTGCGCAGAAGCCCGCCTGGGATACGCCTGCTGATATTCATTGATTAGAAAGCAACTCTGCTCTGTCTTGCCAGCATCTCTAGGAGTCTGCCACCCTCCCCGCTGCTGCAGGTGTTGGACATCGTCACCTGAGCTGCCCCTTAGTCAGTGGGCCACCAAGGCTCCTGGATCATGGCTCGTCTCCTGGGGGGGTGGGGCTTCCTGTTTGGGCCCAGGTACCTGCAGCCCATAGACATTTCTTTAGGGAAGTTGTCTCAGGCCTAAGCAGGGGAGCTGGGGTCACAGCAGGGACCACTGTGCTGAATGTGGCGAGGATGGAAAGAGACCCCTTGCTCACTGTGGGCATTCAACATGTGGCCAGGGGTGAAGGACATGGTGGGCCCTAGCAGTGCCCAGCAAGTCACCATCGGATCTCTGTGAGCACGTTTGCTGGCCGGAGCCCTGCTCCTGCCTGCATGTTTCCTGCTAGCCCTTGTTGTGATCACACACTGGCAAACCTTTGAAAGACAGCTCTGAATTGTGGCTTTCCTCGAGGGCAGGGAAAACTTTCTCCATGAACTAAGCACAACCAGTGGCAGAATCTAGAAGCCGAGTCAATAGTCCACAATTCATAACATTCCGCTTGGCCCAGGCTTTCTGCAAATTACTGAAGCCTCGATGACAATTTCACAGCAAAGTGGAGAAAACCGGTGTCCCTCACCTGCAATTCGACCTCATGCTTTGCCACACTGCATGGTGAATATTGGGTTCTGAAATGGAGAGAGAACCTTGGCCCTTTCCTATGGAATTTCAATGTATAAACTTTCTTTTTTAAAATAACTGATTCCAGCAGATCGTGCAAGCAAGGCTTTGTAAAACTTGTACACCCGACAGAGGCAAGTTCAACCCATTGACTCTTAGAGCTAGAGGTGGCCTGAAGACATTCTCCCCCAAAGCCCTCACCAAGGTAGGGGTGTGCTGAGCCAAAGGAGGAGGGAAAAGGGTGCCCTCAGCATGGCCCAGAGATTCGGTGGAGTCAGGAGTGGAGCCCAGACCCTCGCCCCGCCCAGCCCTGACAGCAAAGGAAGGACACAGTTTCCCAAACACTGATGTCCCAGCCAGCACTTCAATGATGAGTGGGTTTGGGGGTTGTTCCCGTTTTCTCCTCCATACCCAGGGTCGCAGCACTGCAGGGAGCAGCTGTCTCCTCCCTGACCCCCAGTGTCTGCAGGAATGACTATGAGCTGCTCCTGGCCCTTCTCCCCTCTGCCAACCCTTCCTCCTGACAACTACTGCCCAGCGCAACCAGAGCTGCCCCGGGCCTGTGCTCGCCCCAGGGTGCCCTAGGAGCTGCCAGCCAGCTCCGAAGCCTCAGACTTGGAGGGAAGAAGCCGTGTCCCCTCACAGGAAGTCTGGAGTCCCCCCTGTGCAGTGTCTGCTCCCTTCTCCCTCCTAACCAGGCCCTCCGCTCCTCCACCCACTGCCACTGGCTGGGTGGTGGGCCGACCTCCTCCACGCCCTGAGCTGGACTTCCCACCTGAGCTCTCACCTGGGTTCCAGACAGATCATCCAAATGCCTGTGCCGTCTCTTGTCTTAAAGCTTCTTGCATGACAGGCTCAGAATGCCCCCAAAAGACTCACGTGTCTCCTCCAAGCCTGTCTGGCCTCTATGACCTGCCAAGCTGTCTCCATTGGGGGTCCCACCCTTTTCCCAGTTGCCATGCCTGTGTGCCCTAACCTGGTCCCCCCACCCTCTTCCTCCCATCTGGCCCCATAGGGTGGCCAGAGTGATCTCCCTCCTGCACCTTGGACCCCCCATCCCCAGCTCTGCCTGTCAGGCCTGACCCTCCCCCAGGCCACTCTCAAAGGCCCCCTGTCATCAGTGTGGCCTCTCTCCTCCACGCCTGCTGACCACCTTCTTCCCGAGGCCCTGGGGAACATGGCTCCGTGTGTCCATAGGACAAGCTCAAATTTGTCCAGGACAGGGTCTGTGTCTTCCTTGTCCATGGGATTCCCACAAGAATTGCAGCTCAGAAAAACAGAATGAACAACGGAGACGTGTCAATGCCCCTCAGCCAAGGACCTGCAGGAACACACCCGCAGTCACGCTCGCCCGTTGTTACACGGCTGGGTTTGTGGCTCCGGCAGCAAGTGGAGAACGCACACTGTGGGGAACTGTGGGGCATCTCGGGAAGAGGACGTAGAACCTATTATAGAAATAGGGCTGCGGTCAGGGGCTTCGGGGAAGGGCTGAGGGGCAGAGGTTTGTTCTAGACTGGATGCTCTCAGACGGCCTGACAATTCTGTGATTGGGTACATTGTGCTCAGACGAAATTATGAGTGGCCTGTTTGTTTCTGTTTAACATGCCCTTAGAGGTGGGCATTCCGTGGCCACCTGCTCCAAGGTTGGCATTCCGCGAGATTGCCCATGTCCAGTAGAAGCACAATGTGGCCTGGCTGCAAGCATCAGCTCTTTATAGCAACATCCAGGCCTGGCCGTGGATGTCAGGGCTGCTTTTTTGCATTCTCACATGTTAATGTGATCCAGTGGAATCACGAGATGCAGCAGTACACACGAGACCCCGACTCTCCTCTACTGGGACACGTGTGCCATGCAGGCGTAGCTGATTTAGGCATAAACTTGATGGGGACAGTACACGCTGCTCATGGCCCTCCCCTGGGTCTGGGTGCTGGGAGGGCAGCAGGTGCAGCCTGGGCCCCACCGCGCGTTCTCGCCTTAGCTCTCCACCACCGCGTGTTTGTGCTCCCGTCTGCAAGTGGCGATAATCACGGCACCAACTGGTATCCATGAAAGTGACCTTATTTGGAAAGAAAGGTCTTTACAGATGTGATTAAGCTAAGGAGCTCAAGATGAGATAATCCTGGATTATCCGAGTGGCCCCTGAATCCAATGACAAGTGTCCTTATAAGAGACAGAAGAGAAGCCACAGACGCAAGGAGAGGTCATGTGAACACAGAGGCAGAGACTGGACCACCTGGTGGAAAAGGCAGGAAGGATTCTCCCTTGCCCACACCTCGACTTGGGGCTTCCTGCCCCCAGAACTGGGAGAGTAGATTTCTGCTGTCTGAAGCCACCCAGGGTGTGTTGGGGGATGTGAGGGCAGCCTGGGAAGCTGATCATGGGGATCAGGAGGCACATGGACGTGAAGCCCGTAAGCAGTGCCTCAGAGCCTCTGATCTCCCTCCTGCTCTGAGCTCAGGTACCCCCAGCCCCCCAACATTAAAGCCCCATCTACTCTCTCCCTCTTATTGGGACACATGCTTTCATCTGTTTCCCTCCAAATTGAGAGCACCTGCAAGGCAAGGGCATCCAACAAGGTCGACCTGTAGCCCTAAGCAGGTGTGTATTAAAACCAGTGGGGAGGGCATTATCTTGTCCACAGTAGGTTTCCATAAATCTGTACATTACATCACTGCCAACATTTCAGAGACCATTTCCTCCCTGGCCTCACCTGTGCATTTCCTCGGCACAGGACAGTGGCTCTGAGAAATGGTTGAGATGTGCCCAGCCTGGAAGATCACAGAGCATCTGCCTGGCCGAGAGGCTCCTGGCCAGAGGACCCTGCAGCGGGGGCAACATCCAGGCTGGTCTTACTACCACAAGGACTAGAGAGAGAGAAGCCTCCATGGCGTGGGGCTGGGAACTGGGTAGTGGCAATCCATCCCTCCTGTCCATACTATGATTATGAAACTGTCACCCAGACCTGTCGCCTTAGCATGTAATGGGCAGAAGGAAGGTGGCAGGTCAGGTGAGATCTCCCAAAAGAAGACAGCATTGTCACGTGACCATGACAATTCAGAAACACACCAAACACTCATTTTCTTTTTCTTTTCTTTTTTTTTTAAGATGACTGGTAAGGGGATGTTAACCCTTGACTTGGTGTTATCAGCACCACACTCTCCCAAGTGAGCTAACCGGCCATCCCTATATAGGGATCCGAACCCGTGGCCTTGGTGTTATCAGCACCACACTCTCCCAAGTGAGCCACAGGCTGGCCCAAATACTCATTTTCAAAGAAAAATGTTAATGCATTTAAATCCTAATAATAAAACCTTTTGTCATTCTTCACTCTACCTATATTTTTCCTTTTGTAGCTGATAACCGAGTACACTAGTCATTTGGATCAGTTAGGGCCTGCGAGTCCAAGGCTAGCCAGGGGGCCAATGTTGTGATCATTTGATCTGCCTCATGTTCAGAATTCATGGAAACAATCAAGACAGCCTTTGCCTGTCTGTGAAGTATGCATAAAACAAATGTACTTCACAGGGCCTGGTTTTCCAAAGCCTTGCAGTTTCAAATATTGACCTTGCAAAGGACAAGAAATTTTCCCCAGCCTATACAGTCTCTGTTGTAAGATAAAGAATTGTAACACAGCAAGGCTGCTGGCTCAAAGACAAGTTACTAATTGATATGTAAAGATACTGGGAAAATGCTGTAAGAAGAAAATGTTTGCTAAGATCAAGCTTTTGTTGGTGGATCAACTTAACTTCTTGAAAACTGCATTATGGAATGCCTATTGTTAAACTTGTTAAACTATACTTGGCAAAAACCCCACCTATGTTCTCTTCCTGAAACTTCCTGGTCTGGAGAATAAAGGAGGGAAGAGAACCCCAGTTCGTGGTTAATTTCTCAAATGGAAGGAATGCCTCTATTTTCAGGGTTCTGGGAGATTAACCCCTTTTTGGGGCTTCTCACTGCTCAGGAGAGATGGGTTTTGAGTAATCTTTGGTAGCTCCATCACCCAGGGGAAAAGGGGTGACAAATCTGTGGGAGGCAAAGTAACACCTGTCCATAATCCGATCAGTGAAAACCCACTAGGAGAGAGTCAGTGTTTCAAAAAGTAATTGTTTAAACAAACTTGATATTTTTATTGCAAAAATACATCACAATACACTGTAAGGTTGAATTTTAGCTCAGTAACCATATGCATTGGTCAAATGACTCATGGAGAAGTTAATGACAAACACTGCCGCCTTTTAAATAATCTAATAAAAAGCATATTAATGTAGGGAAAGATACTGATTGGATATACACATTCCACGTGATGTGTTCACTTGGTGTAATAAACTGAATTCTGTCAGACTGGTTTTTTTCCTCAATCTGATGCCAACAACATTTTTGACCTCGATTCCTAGCTTACTAGCTTGTTGACAACCTGTAACCTGGGTCAAAAATCCAATCTGCAGGTGCTGAGTAACAGGTTGCGACTCTAGGCAGCTCACAGGACGGGATAAGAAAGAATGTCCAGGTAACCTCCGGTGAGCAGAGGGGCCAGCCCAGGAAGCCAGAGCTTGTGGCTCCTGCAGAGAGAGCTGGGGGCAGTGGACAGGGCTGTCCTTGCCTCCCCTCTGCATGTGAGAGATGAGAGACTGGGGGCAGCAGGTGCGTTTCTCAGGGCTCTTGCAGATCCAGTGGCACATGTGCTAACGTGAAGGGTGCAGTGTTTAACACAAAGCAGAGTGCTGGGACCAGGCTACCTGAGTTCCACCCCGACTGCTGCTCACAGACCACTCTGGGCCAGTTACTTCACCTCCTTGTGCCGTGGTTTTTTCATCTGAAAATGGGGATAATGACCGTACCACCTGCTTCATAGGGCATTTGTGAAAATAAACGAGTTTATACACATTACACACTTAGGACAATTTCTGGCACACGGCAAGCACTTGATAAATATTAGGCATCAGCTTTATCAAAATTTTTCTTCTCTCCAGGCACATGACCCACCCCCACCCCCACTCAGGGCTTCTCCGGCTCACCAGGCACATGCCCACTTCTGGAACTTTGCACCTGCCCTTCTCTCTACCGGGGACGCATTTCCCACAGGTATGGGAGTGGCTGCTCCCACACCTTATTCATGCCTCTGCTAAAATGTCACCTTCTCAGTAAGGCCTCTCCTAACATGAAACAGCCCTGCACTGACCCCCTGGACTTCCTGTCCCATTACCTTTGTTTTTAGTTACTTACGTATTCTGCACAACAGTTATCATTATCTGACACAATAAACATCTCTTGTTTAAAATTTTTTTCAAAAGCTTCTAAACACATGTTTCTAATGCTAAGAGGTAAATACCTGGAATTGGATAATTGGGGAAAAAAAGGAAATGCAATGCACGTTAAAACTCATGATTTAATGAACTTTGGACTCAGAGAAAATTTATAGTTTTAAATACCTCTATTATTTAAAAATATGAACAATAGTAAATTTAGTATTTAGCTAAAAATCTAAGAAAAGAGAAATAAAATACATTCAAATAAAATGGCATAAAATGATGAAAACAGAACTAAAGAAACAAAAATCAATAGAATTAATGAATAAAGCTGAGCTACCTTACTGAAGGTAAAATAAAGAAAGCTTTGCAAAATTATGAATTACAAAGGAGGAAACAATATAAATAAAGAAGGATGTGAGAAATAGGTTATAACCCAAGTTGCTGATAAAACTTGTAAATGTTTTATGAATTTAAGTCTCAATGATAAAGTTAATTTCCCTGGAAAACGTGACTGGCTAATGCTAATTCACAAAGAGGAGGGGAGCAATGTGAACTGAAGGGACTACAGAATGTGTCAGATGCACACGCAGGAGCTCCTGGTGCACTCGGGCAACACAGTGCAACTCTACAATAAAGAAAAATATCAAAAGAAACAAATAATGCCTGTCTTTAAACTGTTTCAAGGCAATGAAGTTGAAGGAAAACTTCCCAACTTAACTTATGAAGCCAACATGGAAATTGTTATAGAACCTGACAAAATACTGACAAGAACACTATATTCTAATCTCATTTATTTAGATCCAAAATAGCGCATGTGCACACACGCACACAAATATCCTGGGTAGATAAGATTCATTAACGGACCATGAGAATTGGTGTGCACTGGGAAACACATCAATATAGTCCATTCTATCATTAAGTTAAAATTTTAATTTTTTAAGTTTTATTTTTAATTGACAAATAACAATTGTGTATAGTTATGGGGTACAAGGTGATGTTTCAATATGTATATACATGTGGAATGATGAAATCAGGGTGATTAGCATATTCATCACCTCGAATATTTATCATTTCTTTGGGGTGGAAACATTTAAAATCCTCTCGTTTAGCTATTTTGGAATATACAACACATTAGTACTAATTGTAGTCACCGTGCTGTGCAGTAGAATAGCAGAACTCATTCCTCCTGTCGAACTGTGACCTTGACCCCCTTGACCAACACCCCCCTTTCCCTGTGCACCCCGGCCTCTGGGGAGCATTCTTCTGCTCTCTGCTTCCATGAGTTCGACTTTTCCAGACCCCACATAGAAGTGAGATCATGCAGTGTTTGTCTTACCGTGCCTGGCTTATTTCACTTAACCCAGTGTCCCCTAGTTTCATCTACGTTGTCACAAATGACAGAATTCCCTGGGGTTTTTTTTTAAGACTGAACAGTATTCCACTGTGTATATTTAGTGCATTTTTTAATCCATCCATCAGTTGAAGGACACTTGGGATTTTTCCATTCTGGGCTGCTGTGAGTACTGCTGCAGTGAACATGCGCGTGCAGGTGTCTCTTCAGCAGACTGGTTGCATTTCCTTTGGATGTGTACCCAGAAGTGGGATTGCTGGATCATATGGTAATTCTATGTTTAGTTTTTTAAGGAATCTCTATACTGTTTTGCAAAGTAGCTGTAATTTACATTCCCCCCAGAAGTGTGTAACGATTCCCTCTTCTCAACATCCTTGCCAACACTTACTTTTTATCTCTTTTTTAACAGCCAAGCTAACAGGTGTGAGGTGGTATCTCACCGTGGTTTTAATCTGCATTTCTCAGACGATTAGAGATGTTGAACATTTTCATTTACCTGTTGGCTATGTGTATGCCTTCTTTGGAGAAATGTCTAGTCAAGTCATTTGCCTATTTTTAATAAAGTTACTTATTTTCTTGTTATTGAGTAGCTTGAGTTCCTTGTATATTTTGGATTTTAGCCCCTTTTCCAATGCATGATTTGCAAATATTTTCTACCAGTTAATGGGTTGTTTCTTCACTCTATTAATTATTTCCTTTGCTGTGCAGAAGCTCTTTGGTTTGCTGCAACCTCCTTTGTCTATTTTCACTTTTGGTGCCTGTGCTTTTGGAGTCATATCCAAGAAATCACTGCCCAGACTAATGTCATGGATATTTTCCCCTATGCCTTCTTCTAGTAGTTCTGTAGTTTAGGTCTTACCTTTAAGTCTCTCAGCCATTTTAAATTGATTCTCATATAACAGATGAAAAGAGCATTTGATAAATTATAATGTTCATATTAATATTTTTAAAGCTCAGAGTCAACAAAACATAGAAACCAACTTTCTTAAGCTGACAAACTATTTTCATCTCAAACCAAATAGCAGCATCATACTTAGTGCTACACATTAAGGATAATTAAAATCTGGAATAAGACACGGAGGCTTGTTACCACTAAAAGTCAATGTAATCCTGAAATTACCACCCAGTGCAATATAAGAAAGAAAGCTAAATGAGAAGTATAAATAATGGAGGACAGAAAATGTGGTTATCTAAAGAGGACATTCTTGTCTACTTGTGAATTCCATAAAAACATACTGAAAGTCTACAAAAATAGCAGTTTTCCTAGATACTAACAGCAAACAAAAAATGGAATGAAAAAATGCATTAGTAATGGCAATAAGGAGTGAATTGTATATGTATATAACTACATATATATATTCATATACTTATGTCGTTTTTAACTGTGAAATATTGGAAATTTTATTTCTTCTTTATTTATTTTTTTATGCATACACGTGGGGACAACGTTGATTTTCGACAATCGTGCAGACCATGTGGTGGTTAGATCCGTGCAGCTGGCTTGTTCATCATCACAACACGCAATCGTGCTTTGTGTCCGTCCATCAACCCCTCATTAGCCATTCTCCACTTCTCCACCTCCAGTTTTCTAAAAGTTCAACATATCACTGTGATTTTTCCTTCTTTCTTTCTTTCCCTCTGTCTCTCTTTATTGTTCATTTGTTTATTTATGGATTTCTACAACGCCATGCCGATCTTTGTGACTCATTAAATACATTTGTTGTGTTAGTCAACTATTAACAATAAAAATATAGATGTACATTTACTCACATGAGGAGATGCTCATGCTACATTAAATGAGAAAAGAATGTTTAAAACTATCTAACATGATACACATTTTCCTCTGTCTCTTTTGTAATGCTTAGAAGGATGTAAACTGAATATAAACAATAATAACGATGGGGCTTCCTTGGTTTTTTTTGTTGTTGTTTCTCTATACATTTTTCAACATTAAAGTGTATCTCTTTCATAATTAAAAAATATTGTAGTTTTAAATAAATATGACCAATCTACTCAGGCTGTAAAAGTCTATACAGGAAATGCCAACGTAGAGAGAGAGAATGATATGCTGCACGTAAAATTTTATTGTTTTCAAATTATTTATAGCAACACTTCTGTACATAATGTTTGTTTTAAGTGGCCTTACTTCATTTGGATTCTTTAATAAAAAGTATACAGATAATTAGGAAGCTGAGACATCCATCTCAGTGAATCTGTGGGAACTCCGGGCTACAGCAGAGAGTCGTCTGCAGCCAAGTCCTAAACCGCAGCGGTGGCGCGGGGACAGCCGGTGGCCTCGCCCCGCAGACGCTGCAGGAGGGCCCCACAGGCGACCTCCACGGCTGCCGGCTTCCTTTCCCTTTTTCTTTTTCCTTTTGGCTTGTTTTATTGTTTGTTTGTTTTTAAGATAAAATAAACCTTAAAAACAAAAAGGCGCTGTGCCATTTCTGCTTCTCTTCAGACTCAGCGCTCTGGTTCCCCGTCCCCTGACAGGGACAGTGGTGCACTCACCATTCACTGGAGACACCTCTCCGTGTGTGTGAGGAGCAGTCTATGCCAGGGCCAGTGGGTGGAGGAGCCTGCTCTCGGTTCTCTAAGTCAGGTCCTCTCACAGTAACCTCATCAGTTGTGTCAAAGAGACTGTTTAGCGCATCACACGTATTCCTATGCAAGAGTTGGAATAAAACATGTCATCAAGCCACAGGTTTTTTGAGTTTTTTGTTTGTTTTTTTGCTATTTATTTTAATTTAGACCATCCTTACCTTTTCCGCACTTAGTGACTGCGGACGTATTTGCAAAAAGTGAAAAAAGCTCATTGCGTTTACAGACCCAGTAACACAAATACACGCATCACGATCTCAACAGAACTGGAAGACGCTGACACTTAGCTGCTTAAGTGAGCTGTCCGTGGAAAGATGTGTACGGCTCCCCCTGGGCCCTAGGAAGTTTTGGAAATGTGGAAGTTTGCACAGAAAAATTAAACTCATTTAAAAATTGCTTAGAGCAAAGAGTATATAAATCATTTCTAAGTGCATGATGTTTTAAACATGCTTTGTGTGAATTCATTTGTTCACATCTCCTGTAAGAGGCAGATGGAAAACCTAACCCCCTCCTCCTCAGCCTTCTAGAACATTGTCTCAGTGACCAGCATTTGCTGTCATTCATAGTTTTTCTTACAAAAAAATTATTCAGCAAAATGCACAGTGCACAACTTACCTACCTGGGGCAGGGTGGGTGGAGAGGAGGCAGAGAGGGAAACACTAAAACACTGATGGGATTCCATGAGGCCGTCCAGACACAGGGAGTTGGGGCTCCTGGAGGGGCCATCCTTGCAAGGGAGGGTCTGCTCAGCTGCCCTGGTCCTGAGGAGACACACAAGCCAGAGTCACACATGGAGTTTGGAATATCCGTGTCTGACGAATGGCGATCTGTCTTTGCACTTGATAAACGTATGTCTAGCTTTTAGGCACAGGAGGCAGAAAAGATCTCCAATTTAGTGGGAAATCATTCCAAGACTCAAGGAAGTTGTAAAATGTGGGCTGTAATGGAATAAACATCATGTAGATTGCAGAGAGGGTGGAGGTAAAATTGACAGCACATGATCCCTGTCATTATTGCTGCTGGCATTAGCATGGTTGCCATTGTTACTACTGGAATCTCCGTGGAGAGAAGGTGATTGACCTATTTATACTTCTAATCCTAGCACCGAGTGGAGCAGGCCTCGTGATTCCTGGAATGGATTGACAAAGGAAGGGTTGAATGACCATCCTGTGAACCAGCACTCAAAGGCATGCCACGCAGACTTGCAAACTCTGCTCATGGGTCCAGGCTGAGCTGAGACACTTCACAAAAACAGAAACCGTTCTAGGGTGAAGTGAATTTCCAAATCCACACCGCCGTGTGAAAGACACACAACACCAGCACTTCGGTGACTCTGGGAGACCCTACAGGAGAAAACTCGGCTTCATTTTTTGTCCAGTAAATTCTTAAAAATCTGGTAACACACCAGTTTGGAAAATGTTTGTCTCAACTTTTTCCTTCCTACTTCAAAGTAGCAATTGATAAACAAAAGAACCAGAGAAACGCAGAATTGGGGAAGCAGCCACAGCTGGGAAGGAGTCCTCAGTAGCACCAGGTCCCCGAGCCTTTCCCAGGCAGGGGGGAAGACCGGAGGCACCTCGGGTCCTCTGCTCCCTGAGTCCCCGCACAGTCGAGGGCAAACGACTAAAGCTTAGCCAAGTCAGACGAGCCAAGTCCTTTGTACCTGTTCCCTTCCTCCCTCGGCTGCAGGGAGCCCAGCACGAGGGCCGCAGGGGCTGCAGCCCTGGACATGGCCAGAGCCTGGCGGGAAGCGCTTTCCACCTGCCGCTGTGTGCAGGCTTCCCACTTCCAACTTGGCATATGAAAAGTGAAATCAATTTCTAAATAGAATTTCAGAACATCTTTCCCCACAATAGAAGCCATTTGTGTCGGAACAGGAAGGTTACAGTGAAATAAAGCACGTAGACCCCCTTCTCAAAGGCGCACCTGCCCCTCCCCAGCCCGCCCTTGAGCCTGTGGCCACTCCCTGCATGTCCGGAGCCACGGACAGGGCAGAGGGTGCTGACACTGTTCAGGTACTGAGCTCCTTCTCTAGATGCAGTGCTCCACCGCCCTGAGCTATCTTTAAAATATGTATACATATAGAGAGAGAATTAAAGGGCATTTCGGGCCCATTTAAATTGCTGGGAAAACAGCAGCTTCTATGTGACCATTTCCCCAGGTGCCACTGCTAGAAATTCTCTCATAACTACCTGGTGCACACGGAACTCTCCCCTGGAAGGCTGGGCCAGTACTCAAAAGTGCACAGACAGCTTTAAATCAATTTCATGTCAAGGAACTGGCCTCAGTCTACGTTTCAGGGCCCTTGCGCAGAATGCTCTGGGGCATCACGAGTCTGTGAAACTGTTCGAGTCGAGGCCCCCTCCCAGGTCCTCCTGCTCAGTATCCCCTCCTCACACCCCCAGGGAGAGGTTCCTTCCAGACCGGGGCTCCTCGCGGCTGCGGACGCCTGTGTATGGGCACCTGCCCCTTTCTGCAGATCAGAAGGGAGGGGCCTCCACACCGCTGTCCTCTCTCCCCAGAACTGTCTGAACCCACTGGACCACAGGTGTGTGTGGTCCCTTGGCCAACACTGTGGTTCACCCACACCAGACATCCGAATGGACACAGCCTCGACCCCACCTCTGTGTCCCAACAGTTAGGAAAGTCACTATGTCCTCATCAAAGTCTCAATTAACAGAAAATAAAATCAAGCTTCAATGTAAGGGAAGAAGAAAAAAAAAGGATCCCAAACTGCACAAATGGCAAAAGCTTTGTTTTCGATAAAGAGGTGTTTGTGAGCCTGCACACACGCATGTGCACACACGTGCCCACACACACATTCCTCCATGGCCCCGGCATGTGGGTGGCCCAGCTCCTCCAGTACCATTCCTCGCTCTGAGCCCCGTCCCAAACATGGAGGAAGAGTCACCTCCGTCCTCTTTAGGATTCTGCACTGGGTCAAGGAAGCCCTTCTTAACCCGGGGAAATCCACCTCCCCTCATGTTTTGTTTAGTCATCTGCCTTTTTTAAGACTCTGGTCTACTCACTGTTTGGTCTTTTTTCCAGGCATCTTGTCCGTTCTAGTGAATTCTTTCCTCTGCAGCTCGTCCTGTGTGAGGACCATGCCTGCAGTGCAACAGGTCATTTCCGGCTCTGTCACTGGCGCACCCAAGCAGGGCTCTCCGTCCTTCCTTCTTACTCCTCCTCTGAATGGACCTTCCAGCATCCCTGAGTCTGTCCTTGCCTCTATCTGCAGACTTCGGCTCAGTCCCAGCTTCCTGGCATGGTGGCCACAGGCTGGGGCTCCTCCTGGGCTTCCCAGGGCTACCTGCCTTCCTCCCATCTCTGTGGAGCCGCGTCTAGGAGCCCTGCTGAGGAAGCTTCCTGGAAGGACGACCTCTGCGGGCTCTGTCCTCCCTGAGCTGCCTGTGGAGCCTCTGCCCTCAGCCCACCCCCGTCTCCCCTAAGTCTCCTGAAGGTTGCTCAGGACGCCCTCAGCCGTCACACACTCTGATTGACAGACGTGCTTCTGCTCTGCAAGGAGGAATGAACCTGTGGAGGAAAAGCGATGGAAGCTTGGAGACAGCTTCTTTTGCTCCTTCCTCTGTCTCTTCTGGGACAGCTTCGGCACCCATGAAAGCATTGCTCCCGGCAGAGCACCTCAGCAGGGGCTGGAAGACATAAAGCTCTCCTCCCCAGCACGGCAGGCCTTCAGGACACTGTAATCGGATAGGAAAACACCAGTGCATGCCCTGATCCCTGGGGTCTGAGCATATGCACATCCCCTCACTGTGACCTCCTCTGCCCCTTGGTGCCTCTCAGGGTGGGAGCCTTCAGAGCCTTCGGGGCTGTTCCATGTGGCTTCTTTAGGAGACAGAATGCCTTTCCCCTGCCATTTTGTGGCAAGTCTCAGGGTTCCCTGACTCCCATTTAGTACCAGGCTCATCTCAGATGTGCTGTCTTATCTGTATTCGAAGATAAAGGCATCGGAGCAGAAGGGCCAGTCAAGGTGGGCTTTCCTGTGGGACTTTCAAACAGTGCTTCTTTGTGCCGCACCTGCCGGGGCCCATTGCCCAGGCTGCTCCCCCGAGTGTGTCAAGATGAGTCCCTGCAGTCCAGGGATGGATCGTCCCAACAAAAAGGGTCTGGGCCACTGAGGAGCCCAAAAGAGAGTCTGGCAGCTTCCTGCTCACCCACGTGAGCAGCTCGCGTGCCTGGGTTACAATCATTCTGCCTCAAGACTGAGTAAGAATAGTGCCGAAATCTTACCAGGGGGAAGGTTTTTCCTAACATCCCCAATTGCTGTAGACAAATTGTATTGGTACTGGAGGAGAAAGTGAAAAGGACTTTGCCTCTCCTGCAAGCAATACAGAAAGGGAAAGCTCCCGACATTGGAAGGGCATTTTACAGGAGCAGAAAATTAAAAACAATAACAGCTCCCTCACTTCTGGGAAACAAGAAACTCAAAACCATCCTGTGTTGCTGAATGCTCAGGTGCTGTTATAATAAATCGGTTGATGTTTAGGCAGAGTGGCTACTTTTAAAATGCTAAGTTGTGGTAATAACGGTATGGAAAATGCCAACAAATATATTCATTCATTTATTCAGCAAAGATCTGGCCGCCTGCTCAGTGCCGGGAACTAAAATGTTCAGGCTTATTCAGCTTTGTCTAAGGATGCATTTTGCTCCAAGTGAAACTAAACCAAGTTTTCCTCCTTGGCAGGGGCTGTATTTTTTATTTTCCTTAAGGATAGATATTTTGAGAAACCATGACTGATCTCCTTAGAAACAAGCCCGCATTAATTAATTTAAAAAACTGGCTTATCCTGAACAAAGTTCCAAAATGAGGTACAAACAAATGATAATCTGATCAAACCAAATGAGTCAGGTATCCAAGAGTGAATATAATGGGTTATTTTAAGCAAGTTAAACAAATGAAAGTTGGTTTTTTTCCTAGCAACCAAGACGATAAAATATTCTTGCTTTCTGTAATTGCTTTGTGATGGTTCTTAACAATTCTACCCACCCACCCTTAACACAGCGTTCAATCCAAGTCCACACTGGAAGCAAAACCCTCTGCCAGGACCGAGGAGGAGATCATGTCCGTGGCACCGTCTTTAAGGAGCTATAGTCCAGGATAGTGCTATGTAAACAAGATACATGTCAAGGCAAAATGAACTAAGTTAAACAAAGACTAAAGCTAGTGCTTGGCTCTTTGCTACTTACTAACATATACAGACCAAACACCTCTATATTTGTACCTGTAACATTCTCATACTAGACACATAAATCAGTGGCTGCTGTTCTGGAATCGGATGATTTCACTCTTAGGGATGCTGTTTCAGTCTCATATACAGAGAAAAGTCTCTGCAGCAAAAGCAGACAGCAAAACTAGTTAGATGTTTGAGCACTAATGACACATGAATTCTGCCTCATGCGAGGAAGAATGTGTCAGCTAATGTGGGCAGCGGTGCTGTGGGGACCCGCAGTGAAAACATAGTCACGGAACATCATGTATCATTAGCCTTCCAAGACGTGTGCTTCTAACAGCAGTAAGAAATAATTTTGGAAGCTTCTCTTCTTTAAATAAAAAAATCGATCTTGTCATCTTCTGCAGCGAGCAGAGGAGGCATCGGGACAGTGGGAGGGAGACCATGAAGGAACACTGAACTGCACGTGAGGTGCTCTGTGCGTGTGGAAGAGGGAACTTCACCCAAAGGGCTAGATGTGCAAACCCTCGGGCCCTTCTGTGCCACACATCCGCGGACAAAGGCTGCGGTCTGAGCTGTCGCTCAGCCCCAAGTGTCCTTCCCCTGCCTGTGAGCGCCTCCTTGGTGACTCCTCAGGACGAGGAAGGTTGAGGGAGGGTGGACTCTGGCCGCAAGGGGAGAGAACCCTGAGCAGCAGACGGCCGATGGTGGGGGTCCCGAGGCTTGGAGAGAGCAGGTGAAGGTCATGCCTACCAGCCATGCCGGGCACACGGGGAGTAACACAGAGAGCGCCCGCCTCTCCCCCTACCCTTCCTCTGTGAAAGGCCATCCATGCACTGCTGAAGACACACTCAGCACCACAGTCCCTTTGCTCCCAGTTGCACCAGTTGGTACGTGTTGGCATGTAATCTTCTGGGAGAGTCCAGGAAAGGAGAGCGGGTTCTGATTGACAGGACTAAAGTCCTCCCTCTGGGGGACCCGAGTCACAGGGGTGGCCCCTTCACAGCCAGTGGGCCAGGTGTGGTTTGGGGATCGACCTTCATTGCACTGTGGCTGGACATTTGCCTTGGGTTGTCGGTAAACGGTGTCACCTTCTCTGCCCACCTGTACTCATGGGCAGTGAGAGAGACAGAGGCACAGGAAGGCTGCAGGACACAGCAGCCGGAGTCCACCTCGCGGTGGCCGCGAGCCTCTCTGCAGAAGCCCTGGGGCTCACTAATGCCAGCTGAACCATGATAAGGGTGTGTTGGTTTCTTCCATTAATCACACACATCTCAGAAAAGCTGAATGAAGACTAGTAAGGAGAGCTGCTTTGTGGTAGTTTGACTTTTAGTGTCTGTTTTGTGAGGAATTCCCAGCTGGGAATAAAAGCAGAAAACTTTAAAACTTGCAGACACTATATTCGAAATGCAAACAGTGAATTAATGAGCCCAAAATAAACTTGGTCCTGGAGCTGACAGAAATGACACAGAAAATGCCAAAACGCAGAAAAACCTCCTTTTGAGTCAAGAGCTGACAGTTCCCGTAAAACACAATATATTTCTTAAAATGAGCCAATGCCAATCATGTGCAAGAGCCTGACAATTCCTCAGGATAAAATCTTTTCTTTCTTGTAGAAAAGAAATCAGAGGAAGCAGGATTCACCAGGAACGCCGACTACCCTAAGTAGATGTAAGAACAGAAATCTGGGTTCCAGCCAGATCCTCTCATCCCCGAGCTCCAGGCTCAGGTGCTCCTCTGCCTGTGGGGCTCCCCCCACAGAGTCTCCAAGTCAGCACGTGGAGGATAGTGTCACCATTCTCCAAAATGTGATGTGCCCCGATGCTCCTTGTCCAGAAATATTTCTGCTTCTTGCTGGGTTGACCAGATCCTCGAGCAGTCCAGTGTCCCAGCACCCCACTGACAGGTCAGTCTTGCAGATTCTGCCCACATGAGAACACACGTCCCGTCTCCCACCACTGCCTGTGTCTCCTCTTCCAAGGACCCAGCGCCCATCCCTCCCATTCCTTGAGCCAGCCCTGTCACCCCTCAGTGTGCACAGTAACGGGTCCCTCCTCAGCTTGGCTCGCATGATACCCCTGCCCTGCTCCAAGATTGTCAGCGGCTCCCCCTTACCCAGGGACAGGTGAAGCCATGTCCCAGGGCGTCTGGCTCTGCCCTCTCCAGCCCCTTCCCCCCCACACACACACTCCCCTCTACTTACTCCACACACAAAAACCCTCCCCCCCCCACCCCCAGCGCCCACTGACTCTGTGCCCACACTCACTCTCACCCTCTGCCTGGGAGTCCCGACCTCCTCCCCTTGTCACCCAAGAAACACCAATGGATCGTCTATCACAGGATGGACAGCACCAGGTCATGCAGAGGACTGCCCGACCTGAGATACCATGAGCCCTGGATAGCAGGCACTCAGTCAAGTTCAACCTCACAGGAGAAGGGCTGGGTGCAGTGGGGCCCAGCACACAAGCCTGCAACAGATGCCGGCAGGAGGCCCGAGGGACAGTACATGCTTGATGACTTGGCCCATGCTCCTTCCCCAGCACCTCCTACTTGGTCATCACGACTGAAGAAGTGCCACTCAAGGGAGCTAGGAGGGGACAGCACAGCCATGTCCTAGCCATGCACTGGAGGCATCACACTCTGTGCCAGACACTGCCTCATAATCCTGCCAAATAAAACCATAGTAATTCT
This sequence comes from Cynocephalus volans, assembly GCF_027409185.1. Classification (NCBI taxonomy): domain Eukaryota; kingdom Metazoa; phylum Chordata; class Mammalia; order Dermoptera; family Cynocephalidae; genus Cynocephalus; species Cynocephalus volans. The sequence goes on from NC_084466.1 coordinate 160,339,571, forward strand.
CACAAAATCTATTAGTCCAATCAAGTAGATTTTAGAAAGTTATTCTTCTCATTGCAATAGATCACAAACTGGAAGATTTTGAAAATACTTTAAATTGATCAGGAAGATAAAGACCTTACACAACGCTGTGGAGAAATTCACTCTCATGAGGAATAAACAAATTCTGACTCGTCCCGGACCCAAATTAGTCTCTCTGCTTTTTACGCAAACAAGCAATGACTATCTCCCCGAGTACTCGTCCTGTCCCCTTTCCCTCGTATTCTCAGAAACCCATCCATGGCTTTGTGAAGCCTCTGTCCTGCCTCTGCTGCGGTCAGCTGGGATTCTGATGGCATCGCCAGCGCTCGTTCAGCTTGAAACAATACATGGTCATGTGCATGACAGGGCATTGAGCAAGGGGACCAGGAGACAGGGTGTCGGAGTACTGGCTGCTGAGCCCACATACTGGGAAGCACGTGATGGCGGCATCATCAGTGCTGTGCCATGAGACACAGGCTGCAGAGTTTGGCCCTGACACCTGCAGGCCACGGCACTCGGGACATGGTGCTTCCACGTGGGATATAGATGGAAACTCTGTGTGACCTGAAAGCCCAGGACAGCCACAGCCACGTCCACATGGCGAGGTGGTGCCTGCGGCTCAAAACAGAGCTTTCTGGGAAGGGCGCAGGCCTTCTCAAGGAGAGAAAAGGGCATCCTAGGTGCTGAGTCTGCCCAGTTCCTGCACCTGTCCCACCCAGACTGCTCCCCACAGGATGCGCCACACTGTGGCTGAGGATGTGTCCTATGGGAACACGTCTCCAACCACCCACTGTCTGTGCCCATCCAAGGAGAGGCTTGCAAGCCCCTCCAGGGCCGGACCTGTCTCCCTCATTCACTGCTGTGCCTGAGCCCCTTGCAGGCACACAGTAGGTGCTTAATAGAGTCTTGCTGCAGGGCCACAAGGAAGACGCTCCCTCTGCGGGAGGTGTTGGAAGGACTCAGTGGCTCTCACTCTCAATTACAGTTAGAATTCACGTGTCTGTAGCCAGCCAGCTGGAGAAGCCCTCCCCTGGGCTGAGATCGCGGCCAGGACACACTAACCCAGGTGGGCTCCACTACAGACTTTGCAACCCCCAACGCTGCTCAGAGGCAAGCCAGAAAGTACCAGCAATGTCCAAGTGACAATAGAGCTAGAGGACTCCAACACCAGCTCGGAGCACACATTAATCCAAGCGTTCTCCTCCAGCTCTGTGGAGCTGTCCGGGCCATGCTCCTGTGTTGTGCACCGGGTGGACTTCCTGGGACCTCGAATAGCTTCACTTCGTAAGGTGGCCAGTCCCTGAGAAGTCCTGGTTCCCGTCACTTCCCACTGATGGGAAGATGTCCCACAGAGCTGAAAAGCCCGGAGCCCCAGAACCCAGGGAGCTCCTCAGCAAACATCGATCATGTGGCGTGTGCCATCCACTGCTGGCACCGTGCTTTGAAACCAGTGCAAGGGGTCGGTCTGCCACTTAGAGAAAGGGAGACACCACATGTCCTGGAGCACCCGGGAGCATGAAGAGCAGCCCTTCCACCTCCTCAGTGAGAGGATGTTTTTAAGAAGGCAGTTGAGGATGAGGAAGACGGCCCGAAGGACAGGCTGTGTCCACAGGCAGCCGGTGCTTCCGAAGGGCTTTGTGCCTGTGCCTGGGGATGGAGGGGTTGGCTTCAGAGCTAACGATGACTCGGCCATGCCCCGGTTAAAGAGAAGACACAGAGCCACAGTCCGGGGCCCGGGCCAGCCTGTTCTTCCCAGAACACCTTCGACAGACTAAAAGGTAGGAAGAGCAGAATTTGTGGGTCCCCAGAGGAAAGCTGTGACCTCAAGTGTCACTGCCTCAGGCAGGGCTGCCCAGCCAAACACCAGCCACCTGCCACACCTGCTCCACCTGCCCCAGGACCTGCCGTGCAGAGAAGAGCAGGAAACGCATGAGGAAGTGTAAGAATGTCCGGGACAGGAGTCAGTGGTGCACTGACACAGGGACACCAACAGAGCAGATTCACAGCCACCACACTCTGCTGATGCCAGCAAGCAGCCATTACAGGTTATCATCCTGAACCTGAAAATCCAAAAGCTGAACTGCTCTAAGACCCAAAACTGTTTGAGCACACACTCAGAGGAGCGTTTTGAATTTTAGGTTTCCAGATTAAGGATACTCTGCAGGTTAAACATCTGAAAATATCCCCCCCCCAAAAAATTCAAAACCCAAAACACTTCTGGTCCCGAGCAATTTGGATAAGGGATCCTCAGCCTGAACTTCTGTTAAGCCAGATAAGGAGACACCATCCCCGTGTGTCTCTCCATGACTCTCAGTTAAGAGATGAATGACCAGAAATTTAAACAGCCCACAACTTTATCTCACACCTCCTGCACAAACAACTTAAAATCATCATTAACAAAATGTGTCTTGTGGTTCTATAACAGATAAAGCAGTTAAGATAAATCACAATTTCTACTAATCTTTTAAGATAAGCAGTTATATAAATCTCAGTTTCGATTCAATCACATTTTACTGTTAGGAGTGTGTGCCATAAAATAGGGCTCATCTAGATGTGCACGGAGAATATACATATTTTAGGTGCTCAAAGAAAAACAGGGTTTGTTAGCTGCAGGGTTATTCACTTAAGCTCAGTAAGCAAAGAAGAATTATTTTGCTTATTTTTACGTCAGACTTCTTCAACATCTGATAAAGCTTTTGCGTCTTATAACTCAAAAGCACAGAGGAAAGAAAGGCACAGAACTGCGTCATGTGGACAGACTCACATTTGGGAAACTAAATCATAAACCAAGCTCTGAGGAGCAGCTTACTGCCCATTGCATGGCGGAGAACAAGCAGCACTTGTGTCCCCCAGAAGTGCCACTGGTACGCAGCTGCCTGGCAGGACCCTGGTCATTTCGTTTGTTTGTGTGTGTTTGTTGCTGAGGCCAACAGAACCACATGCTGGCAAACTTAAACTAAAGAAGGATGTACTGGAAAGACTGGCGGCAGCTGCAGAATGTCTGACTGAGCAACGTCCAAGCCGCCTCTGGTGTGCCTTCCTGTGCCACTGAGGTGGAAGGAAACCACTCACCTCCTACGCACACCCGATTCAGCCAAGCAGCCCTAGACACAAGACAGAGGTGAGCCTCGTCCAGGCACAGCAGGGGCCATGACCAGTGTGTCAGAGGGTCGGATCACCTGGCCAGGGGGGCTTCATTCTGGTTCTGGTCTGGCTCTGGTCTCAGAGCCATAGACGGATTGGCAAGAGGCAAGGGGCTTCCACTGGTCAGCACCCTGGCTGGTGAGTGTCTCTCCTCAACGTCTTGCTCCCAGATGTGAATCGTCCCTGCTGGTTTCCTGATTCTCATGATGTCTGTGAGCTGAGTATAATTGTTGCCAGACGAGGCTGCAGGTAACAGATCAACAAGAAATGGAATCTGGGATTTTGTGACCTGGTGGTTTAGCGTTAAAGGATGGGCTATGGGTAATTGACAGCACAGAGGAGTGACGCACTCAGGATGAAGTTCCTCCTGAAGCCGGACCTCTGGCGGCCTGAGCTGCGACATTCATAGACCCTTGAGATGAACAGAAGAATTCAGAAAGTGTTGAGCAGGTTGATGGCTTCTAATTATGACGAAAAACTTAACAAAATAAGTTCAAGCCTGAAAATTCTTAGCTTAAGACATGATCAGGAGGAAGAGGATTCTCTGAGAATCTTACATCTCTTTTCGCTAAAAACCTTACGCAGAGTCTGACTTCTTGGGTTGTTGAATTACAGCACACGCTGGGAACCTGATTCATGGCTTCTGCAGATCCCTTAAATGAAAAGCAGGGCATTGATTGGGAAAGAAAAGGGACTGAAAATTTGAATGGGGACATCTGGAAGGATTAGGATGAAACCGGGGACTCAAACCACCGTGGTACTGAGTCTCCCTTGCCGGAAGTGCCAACCCCTTCTCTTCTGGATCTGCTCCCACCTCAGAAACTTCAACTGGCCGCACCAGAGATTGTCATATTGCAAAAGGATGCCAAGTCTCCTGCTCTGTCACCAACACCCTCTATTTCCTTTGGACCTATAATTAGAAGCAGATTCTCTTCATAACTTAAGAAGCAAATTATAACATCAAACCCAAGAGGAGAAAACATATTCACTGAAAGAACTGCAAGATTTACTAATTTATATCAGATATAAAACTTGAAGAATATACACGGGTATAGATTGAGGATACTGGACCTAGCAGACAGGGACATACATCCAGATAAAGTTTAATCTATGAAAATTTGGATCTGATATGCTAGCTTGATCAACCAGGAACGGATTTAGTTGATTTCTCTGTTGCTTGGCTCTAAGCTGGACTTTGTGACAGCTTATACTAAATAAAGTGGGGATGCCAGAAACCTCACGGTCTGAGGAAGGAGGTCGAGGATTCAGTGAGCCGGGACTGCCGAGGGATCAGGGCTCTTAGATGCAGATGTCGGATTCAACTCTGGAAAGTCCTCTGGGGAGGATTTATTAGCTCACGGCATTTCCCGAATGGCACCGTCACAGCTTGGAAGCTGTAGAGCCAGGAACCACGTGCCAAAGAGAAGCTGTCAGACAACGTTCTGGCAGGAATCCCCCTGCTGTTACCACGGCCACCTGGCCCTGACATGGGGACTGGATGCTAGACCTCTTCCATCACTGCTGCAGTTCCTAAGGGCCTGGATGCTCACTTTGCCCCCAAGCCCCAGGTGAGTGTGTCCGGCTGGTAGAAACTCCTGTCCCATGCAGATGTGATTTCCAGGGTCCAGAGGGCAGGAAGGTTCTCTCCAGGGGGGTTAATTGCATGCTAAGAGAGCCAATCTGCATACTTTCCTAAGGAAATTTAAAAATTCATCCTCTCTAAGACCATTAGCCTGTGCTGAATAGAGTAGGATCTGTGGAGCGTGGACTCGCTCATCCATTTGACAAATACTTGGGGCCACATGTGCCAGAAGGTCGAATGCAAAGATGAAAGAGGCCTGGGGTTTGTGGGAAAACACCTGCGTGTGTGGACACACAGGACACAGTGGGAGGAAGGTTCAGGTTGAGCTCTGGCAAGGTGAAGTGGGGACCCCAAGAAGACGGGGTATCTCTCCTCTGAGGCAAAGGGTGTTCCCGGGAGTGAGAGCAGAGAACGAAAGGCAGAGACACGTGGTCGCAATATTGACCTGGAAGACACTTCCCAGCGTGGGAACATCAGGGCTCGACCTGCCAGCATGGATAATTTAGCCAAGGACGTTCTTCAAAGCTAAAAGATGAATTCTGCCTTGGATGCAGCTTTCCTCATCTATTTCTTTTTAAATCAAGAGAAAAATAACAAAATATCTCACTTCAGTTATTCAGATAAATAAATAGCTGGTTTGACATAGAAATCAGAAACCGATGAGATACACACTAGTGTAAAATGCATTTCTCTCCCTCAAGAAAGCGGTTAACCTTCCCAAGTCCTCCTGACTGTCTCTATTCAGCGCACAGGATGAGCCCAGCCCAGGGACAAGCTCTGGAGCTTGACAGCGACACTTGCGCCCCTGCCCGAGTGGACCTCCCCACCAGGACTGAGGAATAAAAACACGTTGACACATGCCTTCTATTTCCCAAGACCAATAACATCTCCAACGCATGAAGAAGACCCCAGAAGAGTTTGGATTAACATCTCTATTTTACAACTGAGGAAAGTTTAACAAAAGAAAAGGTGAGGAATGTATCCAGTGTCACACATAACAAGAGCAGACATCAGTTTCCCTGCCTTCCGCCCAGTGTGATTCTAACACCCAGCCCTGACTCCTGGTGTCTACAGAGCCTGTTTCTGTGGAATGATTCAGGACCCCTAAATTCAAGAAAGAGAGACTATTATAAGGCCATAGAAAGTTCTCAAAAATAGCTATAAAACATTCCTACAGACATGTTGTACTCTTAAATTTACCTTTAATTATTATTTGGGGCCTTAAAATAAAGTAGGTACATTGAATTTTCTCTCACTGATCACATCAAATCAAGATCTAAGTAACGACTAATCCTGCACCATTGATTGTAAAGGGCAGGATCAAAGCGATTCCACTTTGTAGCGTGATGCTTTAGTCATGGGATGTGGGCAAATTTCACAAAGAGGAACCAGAAGGGTGCAGGATGTTCCCAAACTGTGCGCCGACAAGGATCTGGGAAGGGTCGTATATTATCACCCCTTCTTTCATAATTCACATCAGCTCAGTGAAGGCTCTGAGAGTCCTGCAGTGGGAAACCCAGCAAAATCGACACCTCCCTTTCACCCCAGGCTTTGAGACCAAGGAGCTACTCACTGCCAACAGTGGCACAGTGTTGTGAAGTGTTAGACCCTGAGATCGGCCACATGGTCAGATCAAAGGAATCTTTACCACTGAGGTGCATTCTTCACGTGAAACCACAGAGCAACGTCTGTGAACTTCAGGGTACAGCATGTAGACTCCTGGTTCTCACTTGGGACGTTCGGAGGCAGTAAGTCTGCGTTTTTAACAACCGCCCACATGATTCTCCAGAATCGCTGCTCTGGAGATAGTCTCAGAAGGAACAGAAACCTCTGATGAGCAAATGTTAGTGTCACGATGACATCAGGAGCCTGGGGTGGGGACATCTCAGGTGATGCTAAGTCTGAGACTGAACACTTCTGCAGAAAAACAAATGCCTCCTTACCTGAAACTCCAGGATTGAATGATGAATTGTGGGCCCGAGAATTTGCTTTTCATCAGCTCTCTGCTGCCTATTAAAGCAGAAAATTATACAGCCTTCCCGGGGTAATCTAGCAATACATTAACAAAAAGCCTTAATACCCGGCCATACCACCTCTTCTCATTTACACAAAGAAAATTACCAGACAAGTATTCAAAAATGTATGCGCCACAGTTTCAGTGCATGCTCTCCTGGCAGCACAAAACTCAAGCAGCCCAAACGTCTGATGATGAACACCTCTTATGTTGCATAGACAAATAATATGCAGCCACCAGAAGGGGTACCTCAGTCTGTGGTTCACACACCGGTGCAGCCCCAGTGTCTAAAGGCTCTTCTGTCATTTAGTAAGTGAGACCAAAGGTGGTATAAGTCCCTCATGTGGGACAAACCCAAAGTGAAGAAAAGTGGCCCTCCTGGAACACGGCAGCACCGGCATCGATGTTTATTGACAGGAAAAGGCGTTGACACACACTGTCAGGTGAGGATGCAGGCCACAGTCAGTACACATGGCACAACTAAATTGTTAATCACAACAAAAGTGTTTGCCTCCAGAAGAGATCACACAAATATGCAAATATAAGGGAATGTAGATAGCGACACTGCAGATAACCTTAATTTTGCTTTTTTATGAATTTTTGTATTTTCACATCTTTGCAGTAAGCATTTTTTTAACAGCTTGGTCATATATTAATTGATATACAATAAACTAGCATGCATCTTAAATAGTAAAAATGATAAAGCTATGAGGTCTGTAATTATGGCTTCATAATGTCTATAATACTTCTATTTGAAAAATATGTATCTGTGTATGCACATGTATGTGAGTGCACAAGTGCATATGTTTATATGTATGTGTTCACTCATTCATGTATATGCACGTGTGCAGGTGTGTGCGTGTTCTGTGAGCATGCATGTGTATGTGTGTGCATGCATGTGTGTGTTTGTGCATGTGTGTGTGCGCATGTGCATGCATGTGTGTGTGTGTACTCACATGAAACTATAAGGACTGTGGAAGCAGTTGTGGGGTAAAGAACCCCAGGCTTGAAATCCAGCGGAACCCAGCAGCAGTCACTGGGCAGCAGAGGAGCTTTCCTGCATTGCTGGGGCTCGTCTCTCACATCTGTGAAATGGGACAACCATGCATTCCTCATAGGGTTGTTGTAAGGACTTAATAAACTGAAGAAATTAACTTCTTACACTTGATGGGGTAGTAAAAGCTAAGTAATGCCCTTAAAACTTGAGACATAAGAATTACCCGCAGTAACAGGAGGGAGAAAAGCCTTTAGCTAATATAAAACACACTCTGGCACTTTCAGCCGAACGTTAAGATGCAGATAAAAATCATGCTATTGTGCTATGTGACATATGAGGGGTCTTCAAACATTCGTGGAAGAATTTGTATTCATCTTTAAATCAATTTTTCCACAAACTTTTTGAAGTTCCCCGTATGGTGAAAGTTAAGGCATCTCAGCCCAGGGCAGCTGGGGCCTCCTGGGCAATGTCTACAGGCCACGAAACTGTTGCCAGGATGACAAAGACACTTCAGTTTTCCTGGGCACAGTGAGTGACACAGGCCTCAGGAGCCTCTAAGCGGCTCACAGACATAGTCCAAGCTGCAGGGACAGGTACATGGCATCACCAGAGTGAGCTTAGACAGATTGTTTAACATCCTTCATCCTGTTTCCTTACCTATGGGAACATATGTTTTAATGACCAGAAGCCACTTGTCCAGTCAATGTCCTGAGAGTCCACACACAGCTGGGCTTGCTCCACGCACGGGGCTACGACAGCAAGGGGGTGGGCTTGAGTCGGACGCAGAGCAAGGGTGCTGCGAGCAGGAGAGCACCTGAGGGCAGCGGGGAGACACCCGGGTGGGCAGAGGCCGGGACCGCGGGGTGGACTGTCTTCCTGCAGGGGACGCTCTCTGCCAGGACCCCTGGCTGGGATGCGCGGGAGGACCACCCGCTGGAGGACAGGGAGTACTGGATGAGTTCCCACCTCTAGAGGGGTTTGCACTAGATAAACAGTGAGAGACGTACCCGCGAGGTGCTGCAGGAGCGAGCCTTCTAAGCTCGGTGTCCTGCTCTCCCCTGAGGTTTCCACTTTCCACTGCGAGTGCTTCTCCATCTGCCCGGATTCTGCTACGTCTGTGTCCGGCCCACTGGGACCCTTGCTGTATCCACATCTGCCTTTTCTTTCACCCGAGAGGGAGGCAGCCAGCCCCTTGTCACCTGTCCAGCACCTCTGGGCAAGGCCCAGGAAGGACAGGGGTGAGAGGGGGACCTCATGCCGCCCAGCCGGGACTCAGATGGCCTGCTGAGTGTCTCTTCGGACAGCTGCCTTCCTGCCCCCAGAAATGAGCAGGGAGTCCTTCTCGCTCCTCCCCACGGGTGTGCGGAGGGGCAGTCTCTGCGCTGCAGGCGGGAAGCAATCCGGGAACTGCGGAGCATCCTCGCCAAGGCAGCAGACACGAGGGCCCTTCTGAGGCCGCTCAAGGCAGCAGAGGCAACACACCGGTCAGGGCCAGCCGGGGATAGCGGCACCTGCAGAGCAGCCTGAGGGTCCCAGTGAGAAGACAGGAGGGACTCGGTGACTAATTATCACACGTCGTCGTCAGTGGTTCCCAGCGTGATTCCGTTTTCAAGCTGATCTCCCATATATTATTTTATCTCATTAGCATAATCAGTAGTAATACGTGATTAAACATTTACTTTTATAAATACCAACAAACCATTCGTCACTCTGCTCAGAGGCTCTGCTTCAGGAACCCCATCAGTGGCTTGGTTTTGCGTTTCGTCTTCTGTCTACAGTCCTTCCTGCTCAAGGTAGGTAGCGTCTTCCCCACCTAACCACCCGCTGGCACTTACCAACACCCACGCTTCCTTCCCTGAGCCGAGTACTCGCAATCCACGAGGGTGAATGCGAGGACTTAAGAGCAGGACGTGGGCTGCGTAGACAAATCACTCTTGTGCGGGACCCGTGCTTGGGGCAGAGGGATCGAGGGTGGTAGCGTCTCAGCCCTCCCCCAGCCCAGCAGTTTTCTGGCCTGAGGTCACTGCCCAGCACCCTTGGGCTCCTTTTGGTCCTGTGTCTACACAGCAGGCATCCAGATGGCATGTCCCAGGCCAGGGTTTCTCTGCCCCTTCAAATCCTTTAGAGGATGAGCATGAACCTTCTCTGTCCTTCCTGTCCTTGTCCCTGGTAGGGAGAGGGGTTTTCGGCACAAGAATGTATCAAGGGCCCTCAGTAACAGGGAGATGAGGCTTCGCTTATGGGAACCCAGCTGGCGGGTGGAGAACTCCAGGGACGCAGGACTCGCCAAGCGGATGCAGCCGCTTCTACTGCACACAACGAGAGGGACCTTGTGGTTCTCATCAAAGAGCCCAGTGGCACATGTGGCTCCAGGCCAGGCTCCATTCCGAGGCCCAGGACATGCCCTAGGATGCCCAGATTTTATCTCTGTCTCAGCTCTACCTGCATGACGCTGGCCCGGCCTCGGATTCCGCGTGTGGGAGGCCGCAGAAGATCTTCCCCCACGTTCTGGTTGAGATTCTGTCACCTCACACCGCCAGAAACACAGGACAGATAGTGACTCTTCCAGTTGCTTTCCAAGATCCAGAAGGTGTGGCCTCCACTTGGCTAAACTGCTCATACCTCAGAGGCCAGAGCTAGTCACCTGTCCTCAGCCACCCACTAAGAGGGTGGGAAGCATCGTCCCCACACTGGGGACTTGTGCCCAACAGAAGCTCCGTGGGTGTTTTATTAGGGCAGGTGCCCATGCCACAAATGGTTTATCCTATCAATGAATGTACATTGGGGATCAGCCGAGACAGACCGATGTATCCCCACACACCACAACTCAGGTGACATGAAGCTGACGTTTCAGTTTCATATACAGGAAAGCGGTGAAGACTCAGCAGGTGGCAGGAGCATTCAACAACATAGAGCAGCAGCCCCATGTGGCAAGAGTCCTAACAGAGACCTGGGGGGGTGCTCACCAGCTTCGGGTAAAATGTGTCACGTGGAACTAGCGTCAAAATCACACTGTCAGGAGAGTTACAAGACAGAGTCCACCCCATGCAGGGACACGCACAGGTGACCTGCACCATCATAGGACACAGAGGACAGTGTCCACCTCACTCAGTGCCATGCCCAGGCGACCTGCACCATCAGAGGACACAAGGGTCAGAGCCCACCCCATGTAGGGATGTGCCCAGGTGAACTGCACCAACAGAGGACACTGGGGATAGGGATTACCCCATGCAGGGACAATCACACAGGTGATCTACACTGCCAGAAGACACAGGGGACAGAGCCCACCCCATACAGGGACGCACCCAGGTGACATACCATCAGTGAACAACATCGCTCTTGTGTTGGGATGTACACAGCATAGTGTCCTGCATTCTTGAATTGAGTGCCTTGTATTTGAAGCTAGGCAGGGACTAGCTAACTGAAGGAAATGGCCAACGAATCTCACAGATGCAACATCATGGCTGCTCCTGTGCTCCATGTGCAGGAGAATTAGGGAGGTCCTGACCCCTGACCCCAGCCTTGCAGGAAGCCATGTGGGCTGCGGGACCCAGGCAGGCTCCACACATCCCTGCTGCCTGCCCAGGACTGCTCAGACCTGCTGGGCTCACACTTTGCACCGTGCTGTGCTCAGAGCTGGGGAAGGAAGGACAGGTGAGAAGTTTAGCAGGTGCCCAGAAGACAGAAAGACAAGCTGGCCTGGGATCTCCCATGCCAGCAAACAGCAGGATTATCAAAAATGTACCACTTGAAATATTCTTTAAAAGCACAGACCAGGTGTCAGGGCTGTTCCAGGAGCTGGACACTGCGGTGAATATGACAGACCAGATCCGGGCCTCACGAGACTTTTGCTTTGGAGAGGGAGACCATGCATGAGGAAGCAAACAGACCTGGGTGGCAAAAACACTGTGAAGAAACACATGCATCCAGCGAAACACAGCAGGGATGGGCGACAATGTCCACGAAGTCGTGAGGTTCAGATCTGGATGACCGACGAGAGGACACCAGCCCTGCAAAGACATTCCAGGCATGGAACAGCACGGGACCCACCCCAGCAGGCAGGGGTCTTATGAGGTTGGCCAGGTAGCCGGAGACCAGATCCCACAGGACTTCATGACCACAGAGAGAGTCCCCACTGGTGACCCTCAGGCATCATACAGCTGTGTTGCACGCAAGTCCAAGCAGGGCACTGGCCAGCAGGGCACGTCTGACGGGGGATCAGGGGATCTGCCAGGAGCTGGTTGGACCAGAAGGAAGCAGTAGAGCTGGGGTTGGCCAAGGTCCCTGGGGTGTCCTCGCAGACAGGAGAGCAGGAGAAATGGGGGAAAGCAGGGTGAATGCCCAGGACACACCCCAGTGAATTCCATACTCTCCAGCTCGGTAAGTTCTTCCTCGCAGGCGCTCACCCTCCCAGCCAGCGACGGCCAGGATCGTCCCTGTGGCTGAACGAGTGGGTTTATTTCACACTTCATGAGGATCAGCTCACGCCACCCGGACTGTGGGCACCTCCATGTGGGCTGCTGAGGAGGAGCCCACAGCAGAGTTTGGATCTGGTCAGGTGGTCTCCAGAGGGTTTAAGGAGGCAGCTCTTTTTTCTGGAAGCAAGAGCCAGTCAGTGCCGGGGTGTCTTACCTGACTTTATACGAACGGCAGGAAGGTGAAGACAAGGCTAGAGCCATGGCTGGTAAGGCCGGAGCAGCCGTTCCCATCAGCCTGGAGCTGGTCACTTGGGTGTGGACAATGTTCTCGCTTCTGTCTGTGTGGACACAGGATCACGAGGTCTTCTTCTGTCTTGATCTGCTCTGGTCACCACCAGTTCCAGCTCCTGGTTGTCAGCAGCGGCTTTCTCCTCTTCAGATCCTGACCCCCTCCCAAACGTCGAGGAAATCAAACACGTCTTTTAAAGATGTGATTTCAGTCTACTTTAGCAAGATGGATCAGAATGAACCATTAGTTTTAATCGCCTTCCTAGCACAGAGTATTTTACGCTAAAAATACCATTCCTCTGCCAAAGAGGCTCATTCATCTGCTTCTCTCTGCCTTCGGAGATCACCAAGTATTTATAATTAGGTTGAGAAATCATGTGATCCTTCAGCTGGTGCTGGTTGTTTTAAAAACAGATTTGTTATGCATTTCGTAGTAAGAGGATGTTACCATGTACCATGGAAACTATGCAGAATTCTCTAACTGAAATCCAGAGTGCAGGATGGGGGTGGGGAGACTACATTTTTAAAAAAGAAGAGCATTGACTATTCCAAAAAGCAGCTAAGGTGCACGGCACCATAGTGTGCTATGATTCAATAGAAAGACGTTTATTTAAATTTCAGAGGGTTATAACATTGAGACTGTACAGATAACTTTACTCTGCCAATGTAAAATAAATGATCTCTTAATATAATAAAGTCACTTGTTCTCTTTGTTTGCAATTTATATCAAAACTTCACTTGAAAGTGATTTCCAGGAAGCTTTTCTCAAATGTTCACTCAGGACAGTGAAATTCAATGACACTGGATCATGTACCAGAGATAATAAAAAAGGATTATGCTATATGTCATCAGGAAAGTCCCAAAACTTTGCATAAAAGAGTGAATTATTCATTAAAAGTTTTTGGAAAAGTCTTGGTGTTGCAAAACCTTTTTGAATAAAGAAAAAGAAGTAATATTTCAATATACTGAAATGCCTCCCTTCCTAGCATTTGCTGTGCAGACTTAGATATGTAGTCAGGGTAAGGAGGATACGCCATAGGGAGGTGACACCTTGAGTCTACTTTTCCACCCCCACCACCACCTCAGGCCTCAGAGAGAAGAAGGGGCTTCCTCCCTAGAGCCCAGACAAGAGCAGGCGAGAGGCAGCAGAAACATGCTTGGGGGCTGGGAGACCCAACTAGAACCAATGTTCAAAAGTTGCATGTGGAATATACTGAAAAGCATATGTACTTCACAGGGCCTGGTTTTCCAAAGCCTTGCAGTTTCAAATATTGACCTTGCAGAGGACTGGAAATTTCCCTCAGGCTATAAGTCTCTGTTGCAAGATAAGGATTGTGGCAAAGCAGGTTGCTGGCTCAAAGACAGACTAGTTACTGATTGTTATGTAAAGATACTGAGAAATTGATGTATGAAGGAATGTTTGCTAAGATCTAGCTTTTGTTAATGGATCATTTAATTGCCTTACTGGAATGTCATCTGGCTTGTTTCACTGAAAGTTACCAGCCTATATTGTTAAACTATAATCCCACCTTTGTCTCTTCCTGTAACTTCCTGGTCTGGAAAATAAATGCAGGAAGAGAACCCCAATTTGGTGTTAATTTCCCAAATGGAAGGGTTGGCTCTTGCTTGAGCATTCCCAGGGAAGTTAACCTCTTTGGGGCCTCTCACCACTTAGTAGAGATGGGCTTTGAGTAATCCTTTGCATCTCCATCACCCAGGGCAAGTGGGGTGACATATCCGTGGGGGGTGAAGCAATGCAAAGCAACAGTTACAAAGTGAGACAAGCCGGGCACAGAAAGAGAAGTACCACGTGTCCTCAGACTTACAGGGGAGCTAAGAAATAAACAAATAGATAGGAGAAAGAAGGAAAGATACAACCACAATTATTCATTGAACGTTCAAAAGCAGAGAACAGAACTGAGACCACAGGAGGTGGGAAAGGGGGAGGGGGATGGGGTTAGCAAGAGATTGGTCAAGGGCCACAGAAAACGATAACACTGTGAAATGTTGAATGTACTAATTATCTTGATTTAAGCATCACATGTTGCATACAAGTATGCATATTCAGTGTTGTATCCCTCACATACGTACAATCAATTATGTTTCGATAAATTTAAAAATGTGTTAAGTTACAAAGTGGCAGACGAAGTGCCGATGGGGACGGCCTGCAGGAAGACAGGACGCCCCTCTGTGCATGGGGCTAACCTCGCGGCAGCAGGGTGACCGTCCCTCGCATCTCACTCAAGCACTTTATCTGTCTACTTCAACAATGTCTCTCTACATGAGGAATTCAAAGTATCCTCAAATTAAAAAAAAAAAAAAAGCAATGAAAATAAACGGCCCAAGACCATGCTCTGGGAGGCGGCCGTGGCCGTGCGTGGTGCCTGTCCTCCAGGTCTCCTCCTTCAGGCTGAACTACAGCATGTGTCGTCATGAGATTTTCGTGTCGTGCTTCCCTTCAGTCTGCAAGCTCTCTCCCGTTCCTGCTGGGGAGACTCTCATATCATAACGTTGAGTACGTATTTCATTCCAGCTGCTTTGTTCTCCAAGGAGACCCACGGCCTCGGATCGTCTTTGTCCATTTTCCATGACAAGCATCTTTTCTCTCGTTCTCTTGATTCCTATTTTATTTTTCACCTGCATTCACTGCACTGAACAATTTCATTTTTTCTGGTGGTGTCTTTCCCGTGTAATTTATAATGTTTTCATTGTGTCATTATGTTATTTGGGTGGTAAATTTGTTCCATTATTTTTATAGGCCTCCTTTCCTCTTCCCTGTTTTGCGAGACCACGTTTTCTTCTGAGTTGGGTTTTTACCTTTCCTTGGTGGGGGTCGGGGGTGTTACCCTGCAGTGATCAATCACTTGTTGGCCATGCGGCTTCCTGTCTTGCTAACACTTGGCCCCTACATCAAGGAATCCTACTGGGGTGACTTCCTCCCCTCACGTCTGGGGCAGGTTTCCCACTGAGACCCACAGTGTGAGGGCCAAGGAGTTCTCTCTCATTTTCACCAGGGACGGTGCGGGCCGGGGAGAGCCCCGCTGACTTGGCCCCCAGTCTTTTTCAGAATGCTGGCATATCAGAAACAGAAGATTTGTAAAGTCTCAGTGCCTCAGGGCCACCTTCCACCGAGGACCCCGGATCCCAGCCTGTGTCCCTTTCGATGCTTGCCCCCACTTCCAAACCACCTGCCTCTGGCCACCAGGCAGGGAGGAGAGAGTGGAGAGGGTCTGTGGGACTCTCAGCCTCTGCAGCCTGATGAGACACTGGACACCAGACCCCCACAGTGTGGTGGAGGATTCAAAAGGGCCACCGGGAAGGCGTATCTGCCCCTCTGCAGGAGGAGAGCTTCCCATGGAGGGGCCCACACACCCTGAACTATGTCCCCCGAGGCTGCCCTGGGAGCCTGTTGCACGGGTCTCCGCCAGGAGCTGGCCTGGCTTTTGGTAAAGCCCAGCCTGGCCCTGCAGCCATCCGGCTTGAGCGCAGGGCTCGGGGGTCAGCCCTGCCGAGGGAGGCCCATCCCTCCGTCTCCTACTCTCCCTTTCTTCTCAGCTGCAGTTCCTCCCAATCTCCAGAAGAGGAGAAGATAAAGAAACCCCTTCAGCTTGGTACACTCCCGAGCAGGGGACTGGTGAGAGTCGCGGGACTTTGTCCACTCGCCAGCAGCGTCAGGGGCCAGAGGCTGGTGGGGGCCGAGCCGTGCCCTCCCATTCTCCAGACCAGGCGGGGTCTTCCTAGGCTGCTGGTGTTGAGATCCGTTGCACTCGATTGTTTTCCTCCCCTGGTTTGGTTACTGCTGGTGTGTTTTTTCTCTCTGATGGTTTTATACTGTTGTGTTTTCTTGTGTATCAGGCACTGAGGTAGGGAAACCTGAGATGCAGCTTCTGTCCCTGCTCCTGCCCCAGGCTGCACTGCAGAGATGTGACTAGAGGGGGATCCCCAGGAGCAGAGACTGGGGCAGGTGCCACACTTGTTGCATTTTATAAAGGGGCCAAGTTTTCCTTCCAAGAGCATGTCCCCATCTAAGCTCACTCCACAGGGCCAGAGAGCATGACCTGCCCACCTCCTGGCAGCCACCACTGGATGGGTCAAGCTTTGTGTGTTGGCTAATTTGATAACCAATGTTTTATTTTCGTTTTCATGGTGCTTATATTTTCATTTTATGTCTTTCATGTATTTGGGGGGAATTTTACACTTTTTAAATTCATAACTAAGATATTATTATATCAACATATTAATCACTTGCAAAATAAGGTAGAAGAATTTCTCACTGCAATTTGGTGCTTTAGAGAAATTGGGGCTCATTTATTCTGACCATATCTGATCTGATCTTCCTCAGAAATTCTCACCTGCTGGGTGGGGGATGAGTAGCCGCTTTAAGTCATGATCCAGTCCTGGCACCTGGGCAATGCTCAGTCTCCCAGGTGGCCCCTCCCCAGGTTTGCTCCCCAGATGTCCAGGCTTGCTGTGGGGGGTGGGCAGGGCATGGTGGCTTTTGGGGCTCCTGTCTGGTGGCTGCTCATCCTGCTGAAGGGGAGGCTGCTGCTGAAGCCTGAGACTGCTATGCCCTGTGGCTGATCTCTCAACATGGGCTCAGACCCCAGGGGTAGCCTTGGCATCCCTCTGGCTCCCACGTGGGCCAACATCCCTTCTGAGCTCAAACCATGTCTCTATTTGTCCCAGCTCTGGTTGTCCACTTTCAGCTTGCCCCTCCGAGCCCCCTTGCATGAAGTACATTGCAGACCCTCAGCTGCCTCAACCTGGACTGCACACCCAGGAGCCAGGGTCCCTGGGACTCAAGCCTCAGGTCTCATTCCTCCTGACCTTGGGAGCCCCAAGTCCACTCCGTTGTGATGCACTCCAGTTGGCGAGGAGCAGCCTGCAAGCTGGGCGCTGAGTGTTCTTCCTGCTGATTCTCCCTGTGGCCAAGCCAAGCTCAGAGAAGAGAGGCTGGGAGAGTGTGTCCTCCACCCTCTCCTGCACCTTTGAAAATCATCAGCTGCGGACAGAAGGGAGACCCTTCTCCCCTCCTCAAGGGAGAATGTTCTCGCCATCACCTGGCTCCCCAAAGTGAGACAACAGGGGAAGCGAGACTGAGGGAACTTGTATTGCCCATTGCAGCATCTGTGATTACACATTAAAAATTAGGCATCTATTTTTTTTTCCTCTTTCTGTTACTTCTTTATGAGATCATAATATCCATAAACATGGATGCATTGGGTCAACCAGAGCAAAAGGTCATGTGCTCAGGCATACAGAGCCACCACACTGGCACCGTACGACCAGCCAGACTGGCCGAGTGTGAGATCACTACCCATCCCACTGCACCAGCCAGCCTGGCTGCACACAGGGCCCCCCACCGTAGGCACCTGCAGTGCAGCTGTTGCCACCACCGCCATCCCACCAACCAGACCATGGAGGACCCCACCTATGCCACTGCATCACCCACCCGACTGCATGTGTGACCCCCCTCATGCAAGCTGCTGCACCAGTCAGACTAGCCATGCACAGGATCCCTACCCACACAACCACACCAGCCAGCCTGGCTGCACGTGGACCCCCCACCAAAGCCACCACTCCAGTCAGACCAACCACACATAGGGTTCCCCCCACACTGCCACACTAGCCACACCATCTGCATGGGACCCCTGCTGATGCTGAAGCAGGAGCCAGCATGGCTGTGGATGGGACCCTCCACCATTGCTGCCTGCAGTGTGGCTCCCACTGCCTCCTCCAGCAGCTGCCCACCAGTCAGATTGGCCACACATGGAACCCACCATCACCACCAAGAATTGACACAAGGAGGGTCATGAGTGGAGCTACCAGAAAGAAATAAGCCAGGGTAGACTCACATCTCAGTGGCCCATCCTGTAGGGGGAATTATGCTGCATCCATAGTAATATATGTGGGGATGGGAACTATGTGTGCAGTGCACATGCACATGACTGCCTTGACCCAGGAAGAGACAAACACAGAGACCCCAGAGACTAAAGAAACCCAGGATAGCCAAATACTGTACAGAGAAAGTCCCTAGCCACCACATCCCCCAACCATGGGAAGCAAGGATTCAGGATAAGCCTCAGCCTATATGAAATAGGAAAGAGAAACCTCACCAAGGGTCACCCATTCAAGCTGAGGAGATCCATTATGCCCCAGTGCACCCATTAGGGTCACAGGACTCTAGTCAGGGAGCCAACAAGCTGGCCCAGGGTCACCCACCCTAGCCAAAGAGCCAGAGGGCACCCAAGTGCTTCACCCAAGAACTTGAGAACTTACAACATCTTCAACAACCCAACACAGTGTCACTAACCTAAGCAAGGAACCACTAAGTGTCCTAGTACCTACACCAAGAAGGCACTCACATGCAATTGCAACATGGAATACAGCCAAAGTGCCCACAAAGAGACTTAACTATTGCATCTAACCAGAACCAATACTAAAACACCCTACTCAACAGTCAATATAAAACACATTTGCAGGTGGAAGTCTCTCTCCTTACAGCCCACTCCAGAGTAATAGAAAAAGCAACTGCTCTATGCAATGACCAGACATCAACATACAAATACCAGAAATAGATAAACAAGAAGATATGACACCACCAAAGGAATGCAATACTTCTCAGGTACCAGATTCCATACAGTAAGAAATCCTTGAAACAACTGGAAAAGAAACTCCAAGCAAAAATCTTAAGGAAACTCAATGAGATACAATAAGACACAACAAAATGAGAAAAACTATCCAAGATATGAAGGAGGAAACTTACAAAGGATTAATACCTTTAAAAGATGCAGCAGGGGGCCGAGCCTGTGGCGCACTCGGGAGAGTGAGGCGCTGGGAGCGCAGCGACGCTCCCGCCGCGGGTTTGGATCCTATATAGGAATGGCCGGTGCACTCACTGGCTGAGTACTGGTCATGAAAAAAACCAAAAAAAAATAAAATAAAATAAAAGATGCAGCAGGACTCCTGGAACTGAAGTATTCATTCAATGAAATAAAAAACACACACGGATCAGCAGGCTAGAGCAAGCAAAAGAAAAAAATTCTGATCTCAAATACAGTCTTCAAAATAGCCCAGATGGCCAAAATCAATAATAATTTTTAAAAATGAAGAAAAGCTAAGAGAATTGGCAAATAACCTTAAGTACACAAACATCCAAATCATGGGTGTTCCAGAAGGAGGGAAGAAAGGAAAAGACACTGAAAACATACCCAACAAAATAATAGTGGAAAACTTCCCAGATATAGGGAGACATGGACCTTTACCTTCAGGAGGCTCAGAGATCCTCAAATAGATTCAATTCAAAAAGGTCCTCTCTGAGACACAATATAATTAAATTCACAAAATTCAAAAACAAAGAAAGAATCCTAAAAATAGCAGGAGAAAAGCATGAAGTCTCCTATGAGGCAGTCCCCATCAGAATAATAACAGACTTCTGAGCAGAAACTCTACAGGCCAAAAGAGGACAGGATAAAATATTCAAAAAACTAAAAGAAAAAACTACCAGCTGAAAATACTGTACCCAGCAAGGCTATCCTTCAGAAATGAAAGAGAAATAACATATTTTCCATACAAACAAAACCTGTAGGAGTTTACCACCTCACAACCAGCCCTACAATAAATCCTCAAGGGAGTCATGCATCCAGAATCCAAAAAATGATAATCACTATCACGAATACACAAAAAAGAACAAAACCCACTGGTAGAAGAAAAATGCAAGCAAGAAAGAGAAACTATATCTTACAGCTGAAAAAAAAAAAAAAAAAAAAAACCACCAAAGACAAACAATAAAAGGGGAAGAAAGGAAAAAAGATATTTAAAACATCCATACAAAAAAATCAATAAAATGCCAGGAGTAAGACAAACTTTTTCAATAACAACCCTAAATGTAAATAAGATTAATTTTCAAACTCAAAAGACAAAGACTAACTTATTGGATTAAAAAGCGAAACCCAACTACATGCTGTCTACAAGAGACTCACCTCACCTTTGAAGAAATGCACAAATAGATAAGGGATGGAAAAAGATACACCACATAAATGGAAACCAAAATCAAACAGGAGTAGCCGTGCTTATATTGAATAAAATAGACTGTAAACCAAAAACCCTAAAAAGAGACAAAAAAAGGCCATCATATAATGATCTATCCAGTAAGAAGACATAACAATCATAAATATATATATATGCACCCAACACTGGAGCACCCAGATATATAAAGCAAATACCATGAGACTTAAAGAAAGAGATAAATCCCTCTGTGATAATGGTTGGGGACCTCAACACCCTCTCTCAGTATCGGTCAGATCACACAGGCAAAATATTAACAGAAAAACACAGGGTGTAACTACACTTTAGACTAATTGGACCTATGGCACAGGTAGGTACGCAGATATCTGCAGAACATTTCAGATATAATCTGCAGATATATCTTTAGAGCATTTCATCCAACAATTACAGAATATTCAGTCTTCTCATCAGCACAAGTAGCATTCTCCAGGATAGACCACAGGTTCGGTCACAAAGTCTCAACAAAGTTTTAAAAATTAAAATGATTTAAAGTATATTTTAGACCACAATGGATTGACTAGAAATCAATAACAAGCAAAACTCTGGAAACTATACAAATACAGGGAAATTAAATAATATGCTCCTGAACGACCTATGGGTCTAAGAAGAAATTAAACAGGAAATCAAAAAATTTCTTGAAACCAATGAAAATAAAGAAACACCATAGCAAAACCTATGGGATACCGCAAAAGCCATAGTAAGAATGAAGTTTATTGCAATAATCACTTACATAAAAAGAATAGAAAGATTTTAAATAAACAATCTAACACTACACCCCCCAAAACTAGGAAAACAAGAATAATCCAATCCCAAAATTAGCAGCATTAGTATTAGATAGGTACTGTGATCCCCCCATGAGGTACAAGGAGGTCACATAAATATAAACATGTATATCTAGTGCCCCCTGAGCACCATGAACAGATACTGGAGCAGAATCAAGATTCAGGCCAGGACACCAGGGCTCCGAGTCCCACCCCTGACCAGGGTGCTGGGGTTTTAGGGTCCTGCTGAGCACGGCTGGTGGTGAAGGGCACAGGTAGCTGTGCACACACACCCCAAAGAGACAGCCTCCACACAGTGAATAAATACACACCTGTTAAAAATGCCACGCATTGCCCTGCCCATCGTGTGCAGGACAAGTTCCTCTTTGACAACTGCTTTGTTGCTGTGATAATTTCTAATCTTTATGTAAACAAGAGCACGGCTAACTTTTCTCAAATGCTCCACTCTCTCATTTCATCTTTGCAATAATCTCACAAGGTAGGAACTTGTTCCCATTTCAGAGATAAGAACACTGAAAAATAAAGATGAATCCTTTGCCCAAGGCTCCACACCAGATGAGGATGGAGCCGGGGGTACTCTTAGCCAAGCTGCCTGCCACCAACACTTTCTGCTGTGAGACAAGCTGGGCAGGGCTCACCCCAGTACTGCAGAAAAACAAACAAACAAAAAAACAAAAACACGTTTTTATCCTCCATGCTTTGATGCATTTGTGTTTTCTCTTTTTAAATATTTAATCAATTCAGAACTTATTTTGTTTTGTAGTTTGAGCTGCAATTGAATTTACCTTTTCTCCGTCAATTTAACCAGTTGTCCCACTACCATTTACTGGATAACCCAGCCCTCCCGTGCTGACTTCGGGTGCCACCGTAGCTTATATTACATTTCTGTCTGCCGTGCTCTGAAATTTTGTTCTGCTCCACCAATTTTTTATTCTCTATCGGACCTAAATCACACCGCATTTTAATTTTGACTCTAGAAAACATACCCAGCAGAGCAAGTTCCTCTCAATGGTGAGAAAATCTCAAAGAATGCTCTATTCGTTTATTCAGTCATCTGGATAACCTTTAGACTTATCTGGGGATTTTGACTGGGATTGCACTTTCAGATTAATTAGGAGAGAAATGGCATCTTTACAATATTGACTTAATACTCCTTCCACTCATTGTCTTATTTTATTTCTTTCAGTAAAATTTTATAGATTGCTTCATATGGGATTGCATATTGCCTAACTTTACTTCCAGGAATTCATGTTTAGTTGCTATTATGAAGCCATTTTATTTCTTATGCTTTCTAACTGTTTCTAATGTTTGTCATTTACAAACGCCATTGATTTTAGTGCATATTTTAATCGGCCGTTCTTCTGCTTTTATATTAATTCTTCTAGATTTTCAGATGATTCTCTCGGGCTTTTCAGATGGACATGCATAGGAGGTGCTTTGTGTGTGCTAGATGCATATATGCACTTTTCCTGGAACAGAGCTATAACTTTAATCAAATCTCTTGTATCAAGGTGATTTTATAAACATTCTTCTCCAAACTATTAATGTGATAAATTATATTAATATATTTTCTAATATTAAACCACTGCTTAATTCCTAAAATCAGTCATACTTGTGCAATCAGATTCATGTTATAAAAGTTCTGGTTTGATTGTTTATTGGTTTCTGAGGCCTGCTGCAACAAAATGCAGCAAACTGGGTGGCTTATGACAAGTTTATCATCCCAGGTCTGGAGGCTAAAAGTTTGAAGCCAAGGACTTGGCAGTGCCTGCTTCTTCCAAAGGCTCCAGAGGAGGATCCTCCTGCCTGCTCCAGCTTCTGGTGGCCCCAGGCCATCTTTGGCTTGTGACCCCATCACTCCAATGTCTGCCTTTGTGGTCACATGGCCATCTCCCCTCCACGTCTATGTTTTCGTGTTTGTGTGTGTGTGTGGAGGGGGGTCTTATTATTTAGGGTGCTTGTCATATCAGATAAGGGCCCACACTCTTAACTAATCTAACTTAGCTAATTACATCAGCAATGACTCTATTTCCAAATAAGGTCACGTTCTTAGGTACTGGGAGTTAGGATTTTAAAATATCTCTTTGCGGGAGGAAGAGGAACACAATTCAACCCATAACAACATGTTAATTTTTACTTAGAATGTTTGCATTAAATACTCATAAGCAGAATTTGGACTGTGTTGGGGGTTTGGAGAAGGGGTGAGAAATACTAAGTTTATCAGGTTTTGGTTTTGTGTTATGCTAACTTTACAAAATTAACTATAAAATAAGATCTTTATGTTCTTAAGTGTTGAAAGAGCTTGATCTTTAAACCATCTGAGCTTTCAGAGCTCCAAGATTGCTGGTGACATTTTTACTGACAATATTATGGAGACTACTGAGCTTTCACATGCTCGTCACACAGTCTCGAGGGCCATCCGACATACCTGCTTCGTGTGTTCCCACCACCCCAAGTTAGCATGTGTGCTTGTGTGTGTGCACACGGCATGTGCTGGAATGTTCTGAAGCACGCATCAGACATCCTGTCATCTCACCCCAGTATCCACCAGGGTCCCAGGGAGAAGCAGACAGAACATACACATTGGGCAAATGAAGAGAGTGTAACAAAGGGCACATAGCACCTGGAGAAGTCAGAGGGCATAAAGTGCCCCCGGGGTTGGCACGTGTGGGGAGTCATCTCTGCCACCAAAAATCCCAGGAGGAACTGCGGGAACCCCAGGAGGAGCTGCAAGAACCCCGGGAGGAGCTGTATGGGGAGGGCAACCTGGTGGCATCAGAAGGCCCCTTAGAGAAAAGCATCCAAGCAAAGACGCCCAGCGGGAGCAACCTGGGGACCGACATTGGGTCCCACCTTTGTCCCATCTTTGGGTCTCAGACAAGCACCTCCCACTGGCTGGACCCAATGGGACCCAGAGTACGCAGGAGCCTGCAATGCAGTCCACATGGGTGGTGACACCCGCCAGAACCAAGTGGGGAAGGGTGGGGGTGCACGCAGAGGCAGGCACAGCTGTCCAGGTC